>NC_022029.1:6112838-6123653 GCF_000317375.1 Microtus ochrogaster
TCTCTCTCTCTATCATTTATCTATCTATCCATTCATACAGTTATTGACTAAAAACACCTAGATAACTTGAAAAGAGCAACAGGCTCCATCTTGTGCTGTTCATAAATCAGTCCTTTGTGTTTTTTTCAAAAATAAATGGATCATTCTGCATTATGAATAAACATCTCCAATATTTAATTTTATAATTATATGCCTTAGCCAGAATATAAACATATTCAAAGGAAATCTGTGACTTGATCTTTCATGATCTTACTATTCACATTGCTAAACACTGGGCTTATCATTGAACATATTTCCATCGTCCTCACCAAATGGCCCATTTCAAAGCATCACTCACTCTTTCATAGCACAGTGCATTTGTTGTCAATGTCACCTTGACCTGTGTATTCTTTGCATTGTTTGTGGCCCCAGTTCTTCTTTTTTATTTAGGTCAAAAGAGGACATCAGTTTCAAGCTTTTCCCAGTAACTCCAATCAGAGATCAATTTTATGCAGTCATAAAATTTAAATTTTATTTAAAGTTGTATTGTAACTCATATGTATTGAACTATAATTTAGGTAATGACTGAGTGCCTTTCTTGTTCAACTGTTCATTCAAAGATGCAAAACGGTATACTGTACCTAGGGGAAACATTTCATGTAATTGTTTATTCAATTGTTAACTAGTGATTAGTTATTGTCAAAAGATTTTTTACCAATATCATTGGTAGGGTAACCAGTGTTTTTCTTATAGTATGATCATGAAAAAGCAAAGGACTATATGATTAGTTACTGAAAATCTCTGTTTATTTCAGAATTCTCTAAATAAATATCAATGAGAATATCTTTCTAAGATATTTCACTGAAAGAAACAGATTTATAATCAGATGATGAAACCATTTCATTTCAAATGAATTAACTTTACCCTGCTTTATGGTACAATGTCATCTGATCACACAGACCACTAAACTGACGATTATTCTCTATCTATGAAATTCTGCTCAGTTGACATAGCTTAACCTCTAATCAGGTCTCTCTTCTCCCAAGTGACTTCTAGAGTTTTATCTGTGACATAAATGAAAATATAGCTGACAGCTTTATGATATTTGTGAATTAAATAAATCTTGGAAAGAAAACTAAAGTATTGAATTTGACTGGGTCTCTGTAGGTTAAAGAGATGAGTCAAATATGACAACTTGAACTTTAAAAGTGGTAAGTACGGGCCCTGAACTAAGGTTAAGAAAATAGAGTGAGCAGTGCCAGTATGAGATATTTCACTTATAGACATGGGAAAAAGGAGGACAGATGAGATAATGAAAGAGAAAAAAAAATGTTATTTATAAAAATTAAATGTCTAAAGTAATCAAGGTCCTTAGCTAATAACACATCGCCACACTAATATCCACTAAAAAGAATTTGCCTATATGAAATACGGTAGACTGTAATAACAGTTATCTACTCTCTTTGAGCACTTTATTTGTTCTTGGTGTTTTGAAAGTACAGTTTCACATTGCCTTATGTCTGTGCACTTAGGTAGATCTGTGAATGTCTTCTGTGGCACATGACATGGGAAACTTCAAGTCCAAATTGAGGTACCTATTATTTAGCTGAAGCTGTTATTTGATATACTTTTTTTGATACCACTACCTCAAATTGTTCAAGAGAATCCAAAAGAAGGACCAAGAAATTGTAAAGAAATATAATAATTATCCTGATTATAACATTACATATATTATATATTAATAAAATTACTGTATTAGAACATATGCTTTTTTCATTAAATACAGAAAATATAAAAATAAATAAACATCATTGTAAAAAGTCTTGATTCATTATGTTCACATGTAAAGCAAATACAAATGATGTTTTCAAGTGAGACATCCTCAGGGAAGCCATTTGAACTAGTTTACGTGTGCTCATGCTCATTGTTAAACCATAATGTAGACTAAAATATGACATATTTACATACAAAGAAACATGTCAAAAGGTATATTGATATGGGAGAGTCTTCTGTTTTGTGTTGATTTCATTGGTTAAATAAAGAAACTGCCTTGGCCCTTTAATAGGAAAGAAAATTAGGTAGGCAGAGTAAACAGAACAGGATGCTGGGAAGAAAGCAGTGAGGTCAGATGCTATAGCTCTCCTCTCCAAGATAGAGTAGATTAATATCCTTTCCGGTAAGCCACCACCTCGTTTTGCTACACAGATTATTAGAAATGGGTTAATCAAGATGTGAGAATTGGCCAGTAAGAGACTAGAGCTAATGGGCCAAGCAGTGTTTAAAAGAATACAGTTTCCGTGTAATTATTTCGGGGCAAAAGCTAGCTGGTGGCTGGGAGCCCTCCCAGGTGGAGGAAAGCAGCCCGCTGAACCACTATAGTATATTGTTTCACAATCCCTGAATATCCACTCTATCTGACAAATAAATAAAATTAATCTATTAATATTACTGAAGTATAAGAGATTATAACAATGTGATTCAATTAAGCTGTAAATCCCCATCATAATATACTTTATCTAGCTGCTCTTCTACAGCAGAGAAAATAACAAAGTAAAGCACAAATCATAAACTGTCCAATTCATCAATATATATGTTTGGTATCTATATGTCTTATCTCCATAATAATATGTAATCAAAATGCTAATAAATGTCATATCATCATGTGTATGAGAATGTTTTTGTATCTTTAAGATACTTGAGTGATTTTTCTAAATAGTCACATTTCTTAATAAACTATTTTCCTCAATTCATAAAATGCTATTCACCAATGAATGATTATTTTCAAAGTGCCACTTATTACCAATTTTGAGCCACAAATTGTTGATTTTGTCAATAATATTGCCTAAGATGATAATTATCTTGTCTCTTAGAATTATTATGTATATTTCTTAATTTGCCTTATCTTTTTAAGTGTTTCTTTTATTTAAAATTTATTTAGTTTTAAAGGACATTAATAATCAAAGTATGTGGCAACATTGCTTAATCTAAGCCTTTAGAGCATATTGACTTAATAAGAATTTTGGCTTCTTACTACACTGGCGACATGTTTCTAAGTATTATGCTTGTTATATTAGGTTCTCCTCAGCCTTGAGGGAAGAAATATCAGAGATTACACCTTGATCCTTTGTTTGCCTCTCATAGGAGCCAGATGTAATTTTCTCATTACTATTGGTGTTGATATTGGTCATTTTATGAAGAGTGCACGTAGGAATTCCAACTATAAAATATTTCCTATGATGTCAAATTAAAAATAAAGGTTATATTTATTGCATATTTTCTCACTAAGTTTCCACATACCTTCTGGAGAAGAAACTCATGCCTCTTGAATGAATTACACTAGATTTTAAATAAAACAATACATTGATGTGGACATATTTTAAAAAGTTATTTTACATTATTTATAATATAACTTTGGTTAAAATGCATGTTGCTGACTTAAAATAATCTCACATCTACATGACAAAAAAATTACACTTTAAAATGAGCTTTAGATACTAAATGAATTGTAAGCATTCACTATGTCAAATATTTTTCTATTTTGTAACTCTTAATTCATTACTTCAAATAATGTTTTTATTATGACTAAACAACTATAAATACTTTTAATTTAATGTAAAATTTGTTTATACAATTTTAGTAGCTTAAAATTCCACTTGGGTATAAGATTATTTTATCAATGTCAAATATTAGTGTCCTGTACTCACCTGCTAACTCTAGAATATATTCCTGAAACCTTGTTCCTATACGGTTAGTAGCAGTGCAGTTATATCGTCCAAAGTCATTTTCTGATGTAGGGGCAATCTAAAATAATCACAATAATAAAAGTGAAAATGCTGAAATATCAAAGTTATTTTAAAAGGCTAAATCATTTCTACTTCTTGCACATTTGCTCAGCTATTTTACATATGACTCCTCGGGTGACTCTTTTCTTTATCTAGCAAGCATTATTAAATAATACAAACATTTCTTTTAATTTTACGTATTTTTAACTTCTTTTATTTTTTTGAAATTTTAATGTCATTGCATCATCTTGCCATTTCCTGTTCCTTCTCCAAGCCTACCCATACACCCTCCTTGCTCTCTTTCACATCATGGCCTCTTTCTCCATTGTTCCATGCACATTTGTAATACCATGTGTATACATATTCCTAAATGCATAAATGCTAACTGCTCAGTCTGCATAATGCTAAAATTTGGATGACAGATCCATAAAACTAGATGTTCATAGTTGAAGTGATTCATCATGCCTTGCTTATCAATTCATCCATTTGATCAATACATCTATTCAATGGCAAAGTTATCTTTTGATAATCACAGCATAGGTAAAGTTTTAAGGAAATACATCATGTAGTCAATGAAAATTCAAACCAACTATTAAACTAAAGACAATAATTCTACTAAAGTATGTCTTGCATTGTTTTCCTGGTTTGTTTGTTTGTTTGTATTTGGACCTGTCACATTCTATACCCCATGCTAGTATAGTAGCTCTAATAGCTCTCAGGCTTGCCTTGAACTTTCAGTGTTTCTCCTCATTTTGCCTCTGAATTGTTGAGAACATGAATAAGTTACTATGCTTATTCATGATTTTTACATTTAGCTCTATATCTTGATTTTTTTCATAAAAGATGTCTTGCAAGAAAACAGTGCCAGGTAAAAAATGCTATAAACTGTATTTTTAAATCTGTAGTAATTATCTTTGTTCTATTTTCTTTTTCTTTAGATGAAAAAAAATATGACCTAAAGAAATGGGGAGGAAAAGATTTATTTGACTTATACATCCTGTTCACAGCCCATCACTGAGGGAAGCCAAGGGAGGAACTCAGTCAGGGTAGGAACCTAGAAGCAGGAATTGTACCGAGGCCATAGAAGAGTGCTTGCCTCCCCATGACTTGCTCATCGTACATTCTTTTTTATTTTTTATTGAGAAAAGGAAAAAAAAAAGTTTCAGCCTCCTCCCAGCCACCCATTTCCCTCCCCCTCCTCCCACCCCTCTTCCCATCCCCCCACTCCTCTCCCCATCCCTCTCCAGTCCAAAGAGCAGTCAGGGTTCTCCACCCTGTGGAAAGTCCAAGGTCCTCCCCCCTCTGTCCAATGAAAAATAAATTAGAACAAGGGATAAAGGGTTTATATGGCTAAATTCTATGTAATAGTTCATCATGGCAGAGATGATAGATTTGAGAATTATGGTGGCAGAAAAGGACTTAAGAAAACTGTTAATATTATGTCCATGTTCAGAAGAAAAGAGCAATATATTAATGTGTGCACACTAAAAAAAATATGATCTGAGTTTTCAGATTATAATCAGAAATTAACTTCCCCTTCAGGGATTCCACTGGTGAAAGGTGGGGTCAACTCTGTAATTCTGTTGTGCATAAATGCTTACACGTTAATCCTGCAAAGATATTTGATGATGGTGATAAATATGATTTTTATTCCCAGTGGCTATTTTAGAGAGACTGCGCTAACAACACGAATTGCCCATTAATTTCAACACTATTCTAAGACTGAAGAAATGATTTAGTGGTAATGGGAAACTATTAACTAAGAGAACAATTTTGAGGTCTATTGAAGATGATTATTCTGAACAAGTAGAGTATAAAAAAGCTGTTTCATTCATTTTCTAATCAGCAGTCCAACTAAGAAAAGTTCATAGGTTTAACAGCTTAATGCTCAGATTTAACTCTTTTGTTAGTTCCCTGAAATTATTCAGAAACTCATTATCCTTACATGTGCCTTTTTAATAAACTAGGCTAGTTTAATCCTATTACAAATACACTAGCAAAACCTTTTCTCATTTCACAGTCATGTGAGAAAGGTTAGTACATTCTACAAGGAAGCTGGTTTTTATAGATTCAATACAACATAGAGGCAAGAGAGCCACAGCAAGCACCATGACTACAGTACAGGTTGTTCCTTTTTAAAGATTAATATCCTATAAAAAAGACACTTACTTTGAAGCCATTTTCAAATAGCTCAATTTATGATTTGAAAAATCGGTCCAATGCTGTTTAGAACTTAATAGGAAATAAGACTTTGAATTCATAGACCCTCCTACTCCAAGAACAAAAACAGGCTTTGCAAGTTTATCACAATAATTCATTTATGATGCTAGGCTTAGTAAATACTGAAACCATTTAATATATCACAGATTAAAAGAACTAGAAATACAAAATAATCAAGGGAAAAATACAAGCAAGAGAGAAAATAAAGAAAAAGGAAGCAAGGATGAATTAACCAAGCCAACTTGAAGTCACTGTTCCTAGAAAGCAACTTCTCATCCAACAATTGTTTTTACAAGAAGGTCAGTGATGCTTGGTTCTCTTAACAACATCTTTGGATTTAGAATAGCATGTGGGTGACCTTGTGAGGATGTTTCTTGAGAAGATTGGAAAGACCCAAACTTAATGTGGACAGCACCATTCTACTGGCTGGGCACCAGAATGAAATAAAATTGGAAAAGGGGGGAAAAAAACTGTGCCAACATTCTCTTGCTTTTTGCTTCTCATCTAGTATAAAGGGAATTCTGCACCACACGGCCATGCCTTTGTAATGCTCTGTCAAACTGCATGGGGCCAAATCTCTATTAATTGCATATTCTTGAACTCTGAACCCAAATAAATCTTTCCTCTGTCAAATTGTTCTTTTTTAAAATTTAGTGATGGTTTCAGAAAAATACTAAAGTAAACAAGAGAAAGATTTAAAAGTTGTACACAATATAAAGTGAAATAACCCCAGCTATTAGATAAAATTTTCATCAAAACTTTAAATATTTGCAATATAGACATAATCATTGACATCTCTAGAATTATACATTATTAACCAAATGATAAGTTTATACGCTGTCAAAGAATAATAGATATAAACAAAAAACAGTGAGATAATCAACTTTGAAGTTAAATCTTTGAATTATTTCTCCAACCCCATATTTTCTCACAAACATAATTATTTCACTTTCAGAAAGTAAATTCATGAAAAATATTTCAGATATAGAAGCACAGAAAAAATTGGTTATTATGCCAACTAAAAATTAAATTTTCAAAATAATATGAAATATATATAAATATTTTAATATATGTCTTATAGAAATTCAAATTAAATGTATTCTGACATAATCAATAACGGGTAAAAATATGCTTATTGATGTGCAGATGAAGGCTTACCTCTAGTATCATCTTTCTCCCGACACTGTATGTCTTTAAATGAGTGGTATTTTTAGCTGGTAAGACCAATTTCTCTCTTCTCCAATGGATTGATGCAGGTGGATTTGATGTCACATCACAACTTATATTGATTGGATTTCCTTCCCAAGAATAGTACATTGTCTGATTTGAAACAAACTTAGGAGCATCTGTAGAACAATATTATATATTATATACTATGTAATAATATATAAATAGGTATCATTAGGTATTTATTTGATAAGCACACATATTAGTAATTTTTCTTGTCTATGTAAAGAATTCATAATGAGAGACAGAGAGCTGGCTCAGTGGATAAGAACAATTGCTGACCTTTCTGAGGACCTGGATATGATTCCAGCACCCACGAGGTGCCTCACAACATTTTGTTAATTCAGTTTCAGGAAATCCTCCTCTGGCCTCCACAGACAAAGCACACTTGTGATTCACAGATATACAATCAGGTCAAGCATTCATTCACATAAATTAATAAAGTATTTTAAAAGAATTTATATTTCTATTTTTTAATTTTTATATGATATTAATGTTTGTGAAAATACATGGCGTGCAGATGTTTGTATATATTTAATAGTTCAAATAAGAAAAAGAGGTGAATTATTAAAAAATATTTAGAACTAGATTTAATCTTAATGTCCTGAAAAAAATTAATTTGTTAGAATTAAATAGTAAACATTCAGCCAGTATTTCTGGAAATCGCAATATGATGTAAAATTTAGAAAGGGAGTTTAGAATATTTTTTAAAGAAATCAATGATCAGTTCTTAATTAATTAATTTTGTTCTACAAGTACTGTATTTTTCTAATAATATCATGCAGCAGTGGGGAAATCTTATTTTACAGGTAATGGTCCACATTTTTCATGCTTTCTCCTCCCAGGCCTGCAGTGATTCTGATGATACTGTAACACTAGTTATTGTAAATCATTAACTGATATAAAATGCTTCCATAATAATATATGAGATTGTGTAATATTTTCTGTGCTTGGCTTGTTACACCTAATGTTAGGTTCTATATGTATTTGCTGAAATGAAGAAAATTCATCCAAATTTGTATTTATCACACCTCATTTGTAAGTTAATTTAACAGATTTGTTGCCTCCACCTTTTGGCTCTGTGAATTTTGTTGCCATAATTGGGGACAAAACTTTGGAGATGAATTTTGTCCATACTGGTTTCACCTTTTTTTAAAAAATAAACATACAATAGTGAAGTTGCTGTATGAGACCTTTGTCCAGTCTTAAAATATGTGTATGTGTGTTAGCTCTTTATTGTTGTTGATGATATTCTCTGTTCTTTATGTCTTTCATATCAAATTGACAATTAAATGCATATTTGTTATTTACTCACACTGAATTAACATGATTACTTTTGAGGTTTGGGGTTACACTTCCCTAAGGTTTAATTACGGTGAGTGTTTGCCTTTTAACGAAATATCAATTTAAGTCCACTGCTTATTCAAAAGCAGATTATTTTGGGGTTTTTTTTGTTAGTTTTGCTTGGTCCTTTGCCTGTCTAATTTTCAAAAGTTTTCTTCAAATTTGTTGTTTGAACTGCACTTCACTCTGTTGCTTATTTTACTGTGTAGAAATTTTTTAATAACTTGTGGTATTATTTTTTTTAACTTCTCATTTATTATAATAATCTACATTGGAATAGGATCTCATCTAAGAGTTCTTTCCCATTTCATAGTCTTAAGCATTCTTTTTCTCATAACTTATCAGTTTTAGATCTTACATTTATGTCTTTAATCATTTAAAAACTAATTATTAAATTTGTTATTTGGCAGTTTCACGCAAGTATAAATTCATCTTTTATACTTTCATCTCCACATTCTTCCATCTCCTGACTACCCTAGTCTACTATTCTCTTTTGAATAGATATCTTTTTTATTATAATTAATTTTTTTTAATTAAAAATTTCTGCCTCCTCCCCTCCTCCCTTCTTCCTCCCCCTCCCCCCACTTCCCACGCCCCACTCCCCACTTCCCTCCCTTCCCCTTCCTCTCCAGTCCAAAGAGCAGTAAAGGTTCCCTGCCCTGTGGGCAGTCCAAGGTCCTCCCCCCTCCCCCCAGGTCTAGGAAGGTGAGCATCCAAACTGGCTAGGCTCCCACAAAGCCAGTACATGCAGTAGGGTCAAAACTCAGTGCCATTGTCCTTGGCTTCTCAGCAGACTCACATTGGAGCAATGGACTGAGTTCCCAAGGTCCAAATGAGGAACAGAAGGAGGGAGAACATGAGCAAGGAAGTCAGGACAGCAAGGGGGGGCATCCACCCATTGAGATGGTGGGGCTGATCTATTAGGAGATCACCAAGGCCAGCTGGACTGGGACTGAAAATGCATGGGATAAAACCGGACTTACTGAATATGGTGGACATTTAATAGATATCTTTTTCACATTCATAATTATTCATTTTCCTTGAGACCCATGAAATTTAATGAATGAAATAAAGAGTGTGAAGCAATCTGTTGACTCCTGATGAGTTCAACAGTGAATACAAAACTGAAGACAATGATTCTCCCTGGCTCAGAACCTAGCAACAGCAAATACTCTAGCAGTAAGAGCTAATATCCCTTGAGCACCTCATTCATTCACGAATGTTGACTGGGTTTGCATTTGCAGACCAACAACAGGTATTCAGCATTATTTTTTCATAGTTAAAGAAGGCTTTTCAAATCTGGATGTTTTCACTTTGTGGAAAAAGGGACACAGCAATTTCATATATTTGTTCTGCATGCGTATATTGCTTTCCAATACAATTTATTGTAAATTTTAACGTTATCATTTTTCCAGTAAATGAATATTTTTAACATCTTTATTAGAATCATATTGCTGATGTTTTGCATCTCTAATACACCCACATATATATGCACATATATGTGTTTTATATTATAATCAGGCTGTATTAATAAAGTACTCTAATACATTGTACACTGATCAGAATTGTTAAGATCAAGAAAGCAACTGATATGTACTGGTGAGGAAGAGAGAAATAGGAACTCACAATTAATGATAGTGTGACTGCAAACTGATTCAGCATATCTGCATATGAGTGTGGAAAACTCCCCAAAGCTATGTATAAATCTATCACATGACACAAATGTATCATTCCTTGTCATATTCCCAAAGAAGTCAATACAGTCCACAATAGATACTGAGCCATGATCCTTCCTAATCTATTCACAACATCTAGGAAATAAAACAACTTAAATGTTCTTCAACTGATAAATGGATAATAGAAATGTGGAACACACATATAGTTCCACATCTTTAATGTGAGTATATACCCTGGAGAAATCATAGAAATCAGGAACGGAAATGATGGTCGTGGAGGACGGAGCACTAGAAAAGGAAATAGCAGAGCATAAGTGATAGAAACAGTAAAACGAGACAAAGGCGTATAGGGGATTACTTGGGAAGGGGAAAGGATGTCAATAAAGACAAGGAGAGAGAAAAATAACACCAATGAAGTCTGAAAAAAGACATAATAAATAATATTTTACTTTTATTATATAATGTATAGACCATATGTATGTATTCTCTCTCTCTCTCTCTCTCTCTCTCTCTCTCTCTCTCTCTGTGAGCAGAAAGTAGAGGGCTGGCAAGAGCTAGATTCTTTTGTGCTTGCCTCACTTAAAGGG
>NC_022029.1:6123753-6132516 GCF_000317375.1 Microtus ochrogaster
TCTCTCTCTCTCTCTCTCTCTCTCTCTCTCTCTCTCTCTCTCTCTGTGTGTGTGTGTGTGTGTGTGTGTGTGTGTGTGTGTGTGTGTGTGTGTGCTCAAGGACATTCACTGTGCATACACCATTTAAAGAAGTATCCCAATTGAATTAAAATAAATGGAGCAAAACTCCCAGCGATCCCTCTGAAATCATAAACAAGGCAGGGTTGTCCACTCTCTTCATATATATTCAATATAGTTCTCAAGGTCCTAGCTAGAGCAATAAGATATAAAAAGAAGATCAAGGGGAAACAAATTGGAAAAGAAGTCAAACTCTCATTGCTTCCTGATGATATGATAGTTTACATGAGTGATCCCCAAAATTCTACCAAGGAACTTCTACAACTCTTAACCACTTTCAGTAATGCAGCAGCATCCAAGATTAACTCAAAGAATTAGTAGCCCTCCTGTACTCAGATGATAAAAGGGCTGGGAAAAAATCAGAAATAGATCACACTTCACAATAGCCACAACTAGCATAAAATATCTCAGAGTAAATCTAACCAAATAGAAGAGTTGTATGGCAAGAACTTTAAATCTTTAAAGAAAGAAATTGAAAAAGGCACCAGAAAGTGGAAAGATCTCCCATCCTCTTGAGTGGGTAGAATTAACATAGAAAAAATGTCCGTCTTAACAAAAGCAATCTACAGATTCAATGCAATGCCCATCGAAATTCAAGCAAAATTCTTCACAGACCTCGAACGATTGGTACTCACATCCATATGGAAAAGCAAAAAGCCCAGGATAACCAAAACAATCCTGTACAATAAAAGAACATCTGGAGGCATCACAATCCCTGACATCAAACTCTACTACAGAGCTACAGTACTAAAAACACCCTGGTAATGGCATAAGACCCGCCAGGAGGACCAATGGAACTGAATGAAGACCTAGATATTAATCCACACACCTTCGAACATCTGGTATTTGACAAAAAAAAAAAAGCTAAAAATATAAAATGGTAAAAATAAAGCATATTTAACAAATGGTGCTGGCATAACTAGATATCAACAAGTAGAAGAATGAAAATAGACCCATATCTATCACCATGCACAAAACTCAAGTCCAAATGAATCAAAAACCTCAACATAAAGTCAGCCACACTGAATCTTATAAAAGAGAAAGTGGGAAGTACACTTGAACATATTGGCAGAGGAGATCACTTCCTATATATAACCACAGCAGCACAGACACTGAGAGAAAAAAAATTAATAAATGGGACCTCCTGAAACTGAAAATCTTCTGTAAAGCAAAGGACACAGTTAACAAGACAAAATGACAGCCTACAGAATAAGAAAAGATCTTCACTAACCCCACATCAGACAGAGGTCTGATCTCCAAAATATATAAAGAACTCAAGAAATTGGTCATTAAAAGAACAAATAATTCAATAAAAAAATGGTGTATAACCTAAACAGAGAACTCTCAACAGAGTAATTCAAAATGGCTAAAAGACACTTAAGGAAATGCTCAACATTCTTAGTCATCAGAGATGTGCAAATCAAAACAACTCTGTAATTCCATTTTACACTCTAAGAATGGCCAAGATCAAAAACTGATGACAATTTATGCTGGAGAGGTTGTGCGATAAGGGGTAAAGGGAACACTTCTGCATTGCTGGTGGGAATGCAAGATGGTATAGCCCCTTTGAATGTCAGTGGGATGATTTCTCAGAAAATTAGGAAACAATATCTCTTAAGACCCAGTAATACCATTTTTGGGTATATATTCAAAGAATGCTCAATCGTGCCACACGGACATGTGCTCAACTATGTTCACAGCAGCATTGTTTGTCATACGCAGAACGTGGAAACAACCTAAATGCCCCTCTACCGAAGAATGGATAAGGAAAATGTGGTACAATTACCCAATGGAGTACTACACAGCAAAAAAATTATGACATCTTGAATTTTACAGGAATATAAAGTAGAAAACATCATTTTGAGTGAGGTAACTCAGACACAGAAAGTCAATTATCACATGTACTCTCTCATAAGAGGTTTTTAAACATAAAGCATAGAAAATCAGCCCACAAATCACAATCCCAGAGATTTTAGACAACAATGAAGACCCTACGAGAGACATGAATAGATCTAATCTGCATGGGAAGTGGAAAAAGAGAAGATCTTCTGAGTAATAAATTGGGAGCATGGGCACCTTGGGGGAGGGTTGAAGGAGAGGAGTGAGGCATGGAGGGGAGCACGGAAAAATGTAGAGCTCAATAAAAATCAATAAAAAAGAAAAAACTCTGCTGTATGATTTATTGTATAATTCTAAAGTCCTAAGAATTTAATTCAGTTGTTCTTAAGAAAAATATGTTTAAAATATTTATGTTAATAACTGTATCTGCTCATTTTCACCTCATTCAAATAAAGATATCACATTATCACTCATTAATGTATACATCAAAAAAGGAATTTAGAATATCTCTTTATTAAACATTTCTATTTTTAATTATATTAATTTTATTAAACCATTTCCAAATTCTTTAAAATGTATGAGTTCTATAATAAGTGATTGAGACAGATTTAAAGGTACACCTCCTATACACTTTCTATAAATGAAAAAGCCTTGGAAAATGCAAAAGGCAATAACTGGTTTGTAAGGTTTAATAAACATGGGTTAATGCTAATATGTAAGACTCATAAGTGGTCCACACTGGGAATAATGTTATTTACTTTAAGGCTCCTAAATCAGGGAAGAATATACTAATTAATTATCTAACACCAAATGATCAACACTGATAGCATACAAATATATAGCATGAGTACAATGTACTATTTGTTTGGAATATATGTATATGCAAGTAGATATATAACAACAATTGCAAAATAAGATGCCATGAATATTAAAGAAAACAGGGAGGACATATAGAAAGATTTTAGAGGCAGTATGTAGTAGGTAGAATTGCTCAAATTATAATTTCAAAAATGCATTACTGCATAAAATATACAAATTATTATTTGAAATAAAAAACAAATAGTGCCAGGAATACCACATTTTTTCTTCTTTCTCATTTCATTCCTTCCTTTTGTTTTTATTTTTTAACTCAAGGTGGTTGTTTGCTCTGCTCAGACTGGTTTTATCTACATAGTTTAGGCTGGCATCCATTTCTTGAAGATTCTCCTATCTAAGCCTTCCAAATACTGCAATAAGAGGCATGTGCCAACACATCGAGATCTGAAGTTTGACATTAAAAAGCTAATAACTATGATTTCCCAAACTATTGTTAAGATGCAATGTACTCTATGTAGAATTTATTTATATAAGTTGCAAGTGTGTAGACAGAAAGCTGAGCTAGAACTCTCAGGTAATTCTCCAGTGAATGATTTACATCGGATACTCCATTAAATCATTCTAACATCCCAGGAAAAATTCCCATGTGTCAGTACCTAATCTGTCTGTATATGTTCCCTTCAAAAAGCCTGTATGCACAAATATGACCAATCCTCCAATGCTGATGAAACTAGAAATCAGCAAAAAAAATTTTGCACTCAGACTCGACAATAAGAATTTCATGTTGATAAGTCCTCTTCCTTATTTTTCCCAATCCTGTTGAGAAAGATTCAGCTTATCTCACAGGTGCTGCTCATTGCTCCATTCTATTTTCTGACTCAATTACTTCCTTGAGGCAAACTTTTCACTTTCTCTTTTCATTTCTGCCTCTTGTTCAGAAACTGTCTCGATGTGATTTTATTTATTTTTTCCTGAAGGCTGACCTGCATCTTAATTCTGCCTTCATATAATGCTGACAACAAGGAATGTCAGAGGAAGTGGGAGCTGAAATATATAACTATTTGGGCCGATTTTTCGTTAAGTTATGAATAGTAATATAAGATAATTGACAATATTAAAGAATAATATTCACTTAATGGATGATATTCCAAAAATTATTTAGAACCTTAATCAATAGCAACAATTTCTTATATAATCCAATTTTAAGTTTTCTTTTTGTTGTTGTTATGAGTGTCTTGCCATCACTCGCCAATACTGAATCACAATTCATAAAAATACCTTCTTTTAACGTTTTTTCAACACTGATTGTTACCTCACGTGTCTTGTTCATAACCCCTGCTTCATCTAGCCTAGAAATCCCTTAGTAACGTATTGACCTGACTTTGTATACCAAGAAAAGTTATGATTAAAACCTTCAAAATTCATAAACTGTTCAATTCCCAGCCCTTAACTCCCAAATTCTGTGTGATTTTACAAAGCTTTGCATAAACATTCTTATGCAAAATGGTTCTTTACCCAACCCTGTTGTGAGTTATTTATACAGTCCCTCCTTCATAGCCAAATTTTTCCAGATGGTCAAGGACCCATCAAGTCCTAGGGGTGTTCTGGTTAAGAACTAGCATATTTATAATACTGAATGCCTAGTCATTTTCTCACCTTTTCAGTTTGCATGCATACACTCTGTGATATCCAGTCAATAATGAAATCAGCTGAGGGCCTGTTCCAGAAGTGACCCTTCTTTCAGCTGCTGGACTTTATTCCCCCAATTAAAACATAAGTTTCATGAAGGAGGGATTAAATTATTTTCGTTACAGCATCTGAGTTCATATTTGACATACAAGAGTTGTTCAGTAAGTAAATAAAAATAAATAAACCAAAATTCAAAAACTCAAGTGTGTAATTTAAGAGTAATTCCTTAATGTGACAGAGTAGTCAAAGCATATTTGTTTCACATTCTAAACACACAACATTTTACACTGCAATCTAGAATTACTTTTAGAGTTATACACTTTCTTCCTAAATTCCTATTACTTATTTTGTGAAGAAGTTAGGTTCCTAATTAGTCAAGAATTAACTGCATTTCGAAATTTTCCTCAAGCACATTGACTCTTCTCATCCCTTTGAATTTTTTCACTTAATTTATGCACTGAAAAATTATCAAGGGAGTAAAAGCTAATATATCCGTTGGCACATTTTGAGGCTAATTCAATAAATGATTTCATAGATCCAGTTCTACTCTATATGGAGACATATGAAGAATCAGCTATGGCAATTAACTGAATTCAGTCCAGGTACCATGGGAATTCTACTGGCTGGATGGAATACTAAATTAGATGTGCACTTAATGCCAATTAACCATAACACTGGATACGTATTTTCATACTGAATTTAAACTGCCATCTTATGCATAAATCTCAGAATATTTTATGACATACAAGTCAGGCCCTAAAAATTACTTGCAATAAAAATATTTATATATGGCCATCTTTTAAGCAGACTCTGGATTTCTCGCTAATTTAATTTTTGTTCATGATATAATTGTTACTGACATCAAAGCATGTTGATTCTAGGTATGGTGAGTCACTCTAATTTTTTTTGATATTTTTTTTATTGAAAAAATTTCTGCCTCCTCCCCACCTCCCATTTCCCTCCCCCTCCCCCACTCCTCTTTCCTTCCCCCCACTCCTCTCCCCCTCCCTCTCCAGTCCAAAGAGCAGTCAGGATTCCCTGCCCTGTGGGAAGTCCAAGGTCCTCCCCCCTCCATCCAGGTCTAGGAAGGTGAGCATCCAAACAGGCTAGGCTCCCACAAAACCAGTACATGCAGTAGGATCAAAATCCAGTGCCATTGTCCTTGGCTTCTCATCAGCCCTCATTGTCTGTCATTTTCAGAGAGTCTGGTTTTATCCCATGCTTTTTTAGTCCCAGTCCAGCTGTCCTTCGTGAGCTCCTAATAGATCAGCCCCACTGTCTCAGTGGATCTAATTTTTATATAATCTTTCTCCTACATGAGAATCTCTCCGTATACATTAATAAAAATACATTTTCCCAAAGTTGCTACTTTTCATAATATGTAACTGAAATTTTAATTAAATTTCCCATAAATAGCTATAATATTTTTAAAAAGTCTCATGACCAGTTACAATTTTATATATAAAAGGCTTAAATAGCCGGGCGGTGGTGGCGCACGCCTTTAATCCCAGCACTCGGGAGGCAGAGACAGGCGGATCTCTGTGAGTTCGTGACCAGCCTGGTCTACAGAGCTAGTTCCAGGACAGGCTCCTAAACCACAGAGAAACCCTGTCTCACAAAAAAAAAAAAAAAAAAAAAAAAAAAAAGGCTTAAATAGATCTCTTACATAAAGTGTTATTTATCAAATGAGAAATGATTGTTCACAGGGGAAGTGTGATGAAAGTGAATAAGAGAGTCATAGATTCAGGTATTTGACTACTTGGCCCCTATTTGTTGTACTGTTTGGTGAAGTGGTTCAGTCTTTCGGAAGGAAGTGAGTCACTGAGGACTGGCTTTGGGATTTTCAGCTCTTGTCCACCTCCTGTTTGGTTTATCTGCTCTGTGCCTGTGGATAAAGATGGGATTCCCAGCCACCTCATCCTGTCACCATGCTTGCAGTTTGCTGCTAAGCCACTACACCATGATGGGCAAATTTTCTCCAGTACCATAAGATTCAAATTAACACATTTCCCAAAACTTTAAGTCATGATATTTTATCACAGCAACAGAAAACAAGTGATATGGAAGTTGGTACCAGATTGTGGGTTGTTGCTGGGAATAGCCCGATCAGGTTGTTCTTTGGAGGTATTTGACGATTTTAAATCTTGGACTAGAAAAATCATTTGAATGCTGTAATCAAATTCAAAGGACTGTTCTAATGGAAGTTTGAATACTGAAGTACTGAGAGAAACAGAGGCCATGGAGTCCAAGTCTTGGAGGTTTAACATGGAAACAATATTAACCTCTAGTTAAAGATTACTCCTATAAAATTTTGGCCCCCAAAAAAATCTGTTTTATGATTGTTCCCTAAGGAGTTTGTTTTATAAGCAAAATAATAATAATAATAATAATAATAATAATAATAATAATAATAATAATAATAATAATAATAATAAACAACTCTGGGGTTAGGGAGACAGCTCCTAAGCTAGTTAAAATTCATTGATGTTCTTTCAGAGGACACTAGTTTTGTGCCTTGAATGTACATATTATTTCATAACTGTATGTAATTCTGGTTCCAGGGGATTCAATTCACTCTTCTTATATCATATCTACAGACATTGTAATGCCTATGGTGAGCATACATGCATACAGGCAAAATATTCACAGATCTAAATTAAAAATAAACAGTCATGCACTCTAATCATTTTTTTTTCACAGAGAAATGTCTATGATAGTATAACTCTCAATCTGCAGTAAGGAAATTACTAATAACTCCTATGGTAGTGTACAAGTACTGGAAAGCATGGTAGTCAACGTTTAAGTTAAAAGAGAAACTGCGCCGGGTGGTGGTGGTGCACGCCTTTAATCCCAGCACTTGGGAGGCAGAGGCAGGCGGATCTCTGTGAGTTCTAGACCAGCCTGGTCTACAGAGATAGTTCCAGGACAGGCTCCAAAGCCACAGAGAAACCCTGTCTCGAAAATAAAAAAAAAAGAAAACAGAAAGAAAGAAAAGAGAAACTGCAACTGTTAATGAGAGTATTCCTATTAAAGGAGGCCTCTTGTTCCACACAGGAACGATAAGAGTTACCATAGAGGGAAGACTCCAGTCAACTAAACTTCCAATTTATAAGAAAGCCTAAAGAAATTCCTACTCCTAGAATGTTTCAAAACAAGAAAATTAGTTCTAACATGATCAACGGAGATTGGGGTACATTTCTAGATGACAGACAAACAAGAACATATTGCTCAAGTGGTACAGGTTTCAGTAGCACAAAAGATACAAGAATAAAGGACACATGAATTCTTCATTTCAGAGAACTGTTAAGGTTAGCTACCCGTGGCCAGAGATTCCCTGAAGAGCTATAAGAGGGTACTTCTTGAAAGTGAAACATTGACTTAGATAATGACCCTGAGATGTTGGAAATCCCAAAACTGTACGGTATCTACAGGAAATGAATTTAGCACAATAGAAAGATGTGTATTTGTGCTGGTTATCTGTGTTTTGACATTACACAGCCTTGACATTGTAAAACTATGTGGCAGGTAGTAGAGTTTAAGGCAAAGCCATAGAAACAAACCCTTTGGCACTGGTCATAGATCCAAAAGATTTAGTGTTATCTCCTTTGGGTCTCAACTTTACTTTGACCCAGTGTTTCTCCACTCTGCTTCCAGTATTACTTTTGGAATTAAAATGTACATTCTATAGTATTAGATGTTGGAAAAATGTGATTTGCAAGTCAGTTTTACAAGCTGCCATAATTAAGATATGCCTTGACTCTCAGAAGAGACTTTGGACCTTTAAACAATGATGAAATGCAAAGGACTTTGGAGACACTTAAAATTTGCTTACATTCATTTTGTACTATGATGTCACCAAGATCCTACAGAGGCATATAGTAAAATGTGAGGCTTGAATCCTCACACCATAGGCTTAGGTATTTGAATACTTGGTCTCCAACTCCCGACACTGTTTGAGGAGGAGGAACAGGTAGATTCCATTACTGTGGGTGGGATTTGAGAGGTAAAAGTCTTGGGAAATTCTAGTTCCAGGTTCAATACTGTCCTGCTCAACATTTGCTGGCATGGCTAGGCCTGACCACCATGGATGACTCCTGTATTTCACCTACCTCATACCCAAGATAAACTCTTCCTTCCTTTTATAAAAACAAAACAACAACAACAAAAAATAAACAGCACACAGTTATACCTATAATTAGGCTCCTGTATACAAGATATTCTTCCTCTCCAACCTCCTCCCTCTCTCTCTCTCTCTCTCTCTCTCTCTCTCTCTCTCTCTCTCTCTCTCTCTCTCTCTCTCTC
>NC_022029.1:6132616-6170946 GCF_000317375.1 Microtus ochrogaster
TCTCTATCTCTATCTCTATCTCTATCTCTATCTCTATCTCTATCTCTATCTCTGCCTCACTCTCTCCCTGAAACAAGCTTTCACTGTGCTCCCCTGGAAGGCCTGTCTCTGCTTCTGGAGTGCTGGGGTTAATGAGCATTGAAATTAATAGTGTGTTATCACAACTGATTTTTCAAAGATTTTCTTTTTATTAACTGTTTTAAGATATACTTCTTATATTTAAATAAATATATTTTTATCCATTAACATATGATGTGAAATTTTTAAGTAATGAATGTTCATTGTATAAAAAATTAAAATAAGAAAAGCAGCCATAAAACAAATTCTGACCAGGATAAGAAAACAAAATAGATAGAACACCTGTTTTGTAATTAATGAACCAGAATGATGACCTAATGTATCACACAGATCATGGAATGAGAAATTAAATTATTAAGGCTTATACCAGCTTTTTATATTACTGGTTTAATCACACTGGTAATTACTCTTTTAATTGTAGAAAGACATTGAAACCAGTCCAAAGAAAATCACATTGCCAAGAAACCCAGATTTATTTTCATTTTTTTTTTCATTCTTGCAGTGTTTTTGTATGAACAGAGAGCCTTCATATCCTCAGTAAATCTGGGATCATTTGTTACTATATCATTAAATTTATGTAAATATATCATGTTCAGTAGTTTTTTCCTTCTTTCTGAATACAGAAATATTGTTTCTCTCATATTTAATTATGATTTCATTAAATTATACTATTCTATACTGTTTCTAAGGTGATCTTAGATATTGTACAACATCACTTTCAATCACATTGCAATGTGAAAAGTATCAATAATATTGCTTCTGGTTTACACAGGAGTACTGTGAATTAAAATACCTGAAGGATAGAGATACAGAAAATAGAATTTACTCCTTTAATTACTTTAAACCAACTCACTGAATATACACTGAATTTCATAAGTATGTGCTGATTATTTGAACAATTTTGTTACTTAAGAACAAAAGCATAAATATGCACTTTACAAACATGTGATTCAAATCCACCGCCATTCCACTTAGTATTGCTTTTTCATGCTGTAGGAGCACTTGTGGGATCATGTCTGGCCCCTCAATGACCACTTCCAGAAGAAAACTAAATCTCTCTTCCCCAACATCCACCAATAGGTTCTTAGCAAGGGATAGGAATTTATGAACCCTTCCCTTACTTAAGCACAGATTTTTCATGGCTTCATCTTTATGGAGGTCTTGTATATGTAGTCCCAAAATACACTGTGAATTTATGTGTACTATTGTCCTTTCATATCTAGTAAGTACTATTTCATTGTAGATATCTATTACCTGTGATACTTGCAATCTTTCTGGCCTCTGTTCCAAGATGGGCATACTGCTTAATCACAGCTATTACAAGTAACCAATGTATATCTCTAACATCTAATATCTCTACAGAGATGCTACTCTTTCACTTACTTACATTCCATATGTACTAATTGTAATTCAGAAATATGATTCAGCTGGTACTAGCTCATCAGGAGCATCATTGTTTGGATTTACTAAAATGTCAAGGAGGTTAGGGAAGGCTTTGAAACATGGTATCAGTGGAAATAATTTCCTAGAAATCTCTTCTCATTACATCCAGGAGATTCCTTCCCTGTAAACCCCAGAGGATACAGCAATGAGTGTGTCATTACAAAAATCTTATAATTGAACCAAAGTCTTCAAAGTCATGAGATTTATAAGCAGAATCTTTGAGAATCAATTAGTTTATGGGTAGGTAATGATAGGGGAAATTTTTTGATAAGATAAATTTTGCCTTTGTAAAAGACAAAGAAATGTGTGCTTGTGCTTACCTATGCACGAAGGAGCACATAACAATGAGGAAAAGAATGTGAATCAGAGAGATGACCATGCTCTTTTCCTGATTTCACAATTCTGTCTCCAGAACAGTTTAAGAGATATGCTTTGTTTAAATACTCAGCAACATTATTTTATTATACAATTTCTGCTCCTGTGAGCTGTAACTGTCAACTTGATGAATCGTAAATTGTCTAGGAAGAAAGTCCTGAATGAGGAATAGCCCTTATCAGAATAGCCTATAGCATGTCTTTTGGATTTGCTTTTGCCATGATTACTAATTGAGGCAGGAGAATTAATGACTTTGGGGAGCATCATACTTATGTACTTGCTTCTGAGATATCCAAGAAATCTAGCCTTTCATCAGCCTAGCAAATAATGCTTCTCTATGGGTTCTGAATTCCTTGTTTGATTTTTTTTTTTGTAACAGATCTGTGTTCTCAAATTGTCAAATTGTAGGACAAAATGAATCCTGTCCATTTTTAAGTTGCTTTGGACAAAAAGGAAATTATAATAATCTTGGGGTCATAAAGATACAGAAGTTCTGCTGAGAACCAATGCATTGTTTCAAAGTGCATACAGGATTCAGTGCTAATGAGTATTAAACAGATATTTAGAAGAAATACTAAGTCAGCACTTATTCATAAGGCCTGATTTCATTAACATGTTTAAAATTTGTTGAACTTTAAAGTTTGACCTTTCAAAAGTTGGATATTAATTAAAAATTCCTTAAAAGTGTTTATTTCCAATCCAGTTGCTTTGAAACACATTGCAATAAGTATTACTGTGAATCAAATAATGCCTGTCAGAAAAGGAAAATTAACATAAAATCATAATAATTGTTGGAAAATAAACCAGAAAATGTGAATTTTTACATTGTCACAAAAAGTAGATGCAATGTTTGCAAAAACAAAACAAACAAATACGAACAAAACTACAGCTGATGAATGGAAGATTACCTCATTCTTTTTTGAAATGATCCTCTCCTTAGGCCTTCTGGAGGAGGATATACACTTGACATTTTATTAGTTTTGTTCTTGTAATCATCATACTGTATACATAAACAATGTTGTTGTATGAAGAAGAACAAATTTATATATGCAAATGAGCACCTAAAGTTTCAGTATTAAATGAGGTAGGGTGACTATAAAGTTAGGGTCATGGGATAAACAATTTATTCACAGATATAAAGTATGTGCTATGTCAAAAAAATCATTTCTAAATATTTACTAACCTGGTTTTAAAATATTAATATTGAATGCATATATTATCTATATTATCCTATAGATGCTGCTGAGAATTGCATTAGAGTCACAATGATAGGGTGGGAATACAAATTTTTGAGCAAATAATTACTCAATAAAGCACATCTATTAATTCTATGAAAACTTGAGAGCTTGAAGATATGCAAACAGTGTGAATCTGAAGTATAAGGTTAGTTATGCCCACCTAACTCTAGAATGTATCCAATATTACAAATTACCTTATAGTCAGAAGAAAGGACATTTTCAATTGTTCTTATACCAACTGTGAATTAAAAATAAGACAAAGAGGATGCAAATAGAATTCATGGAAATAGTCAGTAGTTCTGAACATGTATTGTTGCAAGGAACTGTTAAATTAAACTTATCAAAAAACAATTGTGTCTAATTATTAGTTAATATGTAATAATTAGTCATAGAACTTAATGACATACTAATCAGAATCAGACTTATTATTATTGGGGCATATTGCTTTAAAACACATAGCACATGCTTGCTATCTCCTTTGTTTTCCAAATTACAGCTTTAATTCAACTCTAGTTTCAGAGTATGGTGACTCCTTTAAAGCATAGTAAATAAACAGGCAGAATGCCAAGAAATCTGCTTCCTTTGAAACACAAAGGGGCTTGAGCAAAATAGCTTAATCTTTTAAGACTCTTGGTTCAGTGCTATCACAGACAATGACACACACAGGTTTCAAATTACAACCTGCTTGATTCTTTTCAACAGACTCTTACCACTGTTACATTGTATATGTTTGGTTCAGGTGGAAACTTCTATGATAAACTTCCTGTCACACTTTGTAATACTCAAGTTTCCTGCCCTCTATAGTGTTCTTGATGGAAACATGTATAACAAATAGATGTCAGACATATGTACAACATGAGTATCTATTTAAAACAGTCATTTCTATTTCTTCCCAAGTACTGATAGGTTTATTACTATAACTTTTTGTTACTTAAAATACCATAATTTTGTTATATTTCTTTCATCATAATTTATAACTACACTATCCTGATTTTCATGAATTTTGCCTTAAATAATGTGACTATACTACAAATGATAATTATTATTTTCATTCTTCTGTTTTTAATTATTATGTTTTATAGTCTTTCCCTAAGGAAGTTAGTACACATGCTTATTACATGCTAGCAAGGATGTATGTTCAGTAGTTAGATAAAAAAAAAACTCAAAATCAGGATGTTTTAAATAGTACATACTCTGTTAAATGTATGATAATTTCCATTCCACAACTTCCTGAATGCTGATCTTATGCATGTGAACTACCATACACGGCCACATTCATTTCTTAAGGTGTATTAAAAAGAAAACATAGGGAGGCTCTATGTATATCATGATGGCATAATTGCACCATAGCCTGTTTCTATGTGTTTAAAAGAAATAAAACCCTGGTGGAGGGATCAACCAAAAAAAAAAAAAAAAAACTAGAAAACAATATGGTAACTTTATAGACAATAAATATAGTGGCAAAATATTTGTATTTTAATAAATAAATCTTGCCTGAAGACCAGAGGCACTAGAGGTCAGGTAATGGTAACACACATCTTTAATCCCAGGATTTGGGATTCAGAGGCGTAAGGATATCTGTAAATTCAAGGCCACTTTGGGCTACACAAGATCAATTCAGAAAAAAATCCAGGTGGTGATGCTTTACCTTTAATCCCAGTACTAGGGAGTCACACACGTTTAATCTCAGCACTAGAGGGAAGATAAATTAGAAGAGAGAAGGCTTAGGCTGCTTAGTTTATGGTTGCCTAGCCTTGGGAGAGGTAACACTTCTCTAGTGGTTTGACTGCTTTGTTTTTCTGGTTTTCCAGTTGAACCCAATTTCTTCTATGGATTTTTATTATTCAGACTAAAAACAAAACAAAATCAGGGAGATCTTAAAAGGAAAAACTAAAAACATGCAAATAAAAAAACAAACAAACACTGTTTAGGTCTTTACTCCATTTTTTTATTGGATTATGTGTTCATTTTTTTTTGTGTGTGTGTCTGTTCTTTTGATGACCAATTTCTTGAGTTTTCTGTATATTTTGGAGATCAGACCTCTGTCTGATGTGGGGTTAGTGAAGATCTTATCTAATTATGTAAGCTTTCATTTTGTCTTGTTGACTGTGTCTTTTGCTTTACAGAAGCTTTTCAGTTTCAGGAGGTCCCATTTATTAATTGTTTCTCTCAGTGTCTGTGCTGCTGGGGTTATATTTAGGAAGTGGTCTCCTGTGCCAATGCATTCAAGTGTACTTCCCACTTTCTCTTCTATAAGGTTCAATGTGGCTGGATTTATGCTGAGGTCTTTGATCCATTTGGACTTGAGTTTTGTGCATGATGATAAATATGGGTCTTTTTTCATTCTTCTACATGTTGATATCCAGTTATGCCAGCACCATTTGTTACATGTGCTTTCTTTTTTCCATTTGATATTTTTTGCTTCATTGTCAAAATTCAGGTGTTGGAAGGTGTGTGGATTAATATTTGGTTGCATTGGTCCTCTTTTCTGTTCATATCCCAATACCAGGCTGTTTTCAATACTGTAGCTCTGTAGTAGAGTTTGAAGTCAGGGATTGTGATGCCTCCAGAAGTTCTTTTATTATACAAGATTGTTTTGCTTATCCTGGGTTTTTTGCTTTTCCATATGAAGTTGAGTACCATTCTTTCAAAGTCTGTGAAGAATTTTGCTATTATTTTGATGGGCATTGCATTGAATCTGTAAATTGCTTTTGGTAAAATTGGCATTTTTACTATGTTAATTCTACCTCCTGAAGAGCATGGGAGATCTTTCAAATTTCTGGTGTCTTCTTCAATTCCTTTCTTCAAAGATTTAAAGTTCTTGTCATACAAGTCTTCTACTTGTTTGGTTAGAGTTACTCTGAGATATTTTATGCCAAGCTATTGTGAAGGGTGTTGTTTACCTGATTTCTTTCCCAGCCCTTTTATCATCTGTGTGAAGGAGGGCTACCGATTCTTTGAGTTAATCTTGTATCCAGCTATATTACTGAAAGTGGTTAAGAGTTATAAAAGTTCCTTGGGAGAACTTTTGGGATCGCTTATGTAAACTATCATATCATCAACAAACAGTGAGAGTTTGACATCTTTTCTGATTTGTATCCCCTTGATCTCCTTATGGTGTCTTATTGCTCTAGCTAGGATCTCAAAAACTATATTGATTCGATATGGAGAAAGTGAACAACCTTGTCTTGTTCCTGATTTCAGTGGGAGTTTCTCTCCATTTAGTTTGATATTGGCTGTTGGATTGTTTAGGTATGTTCCTTGTATCCCTGTTTTCTCAAAAACCTTTATCATGAAGGGATGTTATATTTTGTCAAAAGCTATTTCAGCATCTAATGAGATGATCATGTGGTTTTTATTTTTCAGTTTGTTTATATGTAGGATTACGTTGACAGATTTTTGTATGTTGAACCATCCCTGAATCTCTGGGATGAAGACAACTTCATGTATTCTTGGATTCTATTTGCCAGTACCTAAACAGAGAAGTCTCAACAGAGGAATCTAAAATGGGTGAAAGACACTTAAGGAAATGTTCAACATCCTTAGTCATCAGAGAAATGCAAATCAAAACAACTCTGAGATTATACCTTATACCTGTAAGAATGGCCAAGATTAAAAACACTGATGACATCTTATGTTGGAGAAGTTGTGGGGTAAAGGTAACACTCCCGCATTGCTGGTGGAATGCAAGCTGATACAGCCCCTTTGGATGTCAGTGTGGCAATTTCTCAGAAAATTAGGAAACAACCTTCCTCAAGACCCAGCAGTACCATGTTTTCGTATATATCTAAAGGATGTTGAATCTTGCCACAAGGACAGGTACTCACTATGTTCATAGCAATGTTGTTTGTCATAGCCGGAACCTGGAAACAACGTAAATGCCCCTCGGCGGAAGAATGGATAAGGAAAATGTGGTACATTTATACAATGGAGTGTACACAGGAGAAGAAAATACTGACATCTTGAATTTTCAGGAAAATGGATGGAGCTAGAAAACATTATTTTGAGTGACATAACTCAGAAACAGAAAGACAATTATCACATGTACTAATTCATAGGTGGATATTAAACATAAAGCAAGGAATACCAGCCTACACACCACAAACCTAGAGAACTTAGACAACAATGAGGACACTAAGAGAGACTTACATAGATCTAATCTACATGGGAAGTAAAAAGTAGAAAAGACAAGATTTCCTGAGTAAATTGGGAGCATGAGGACCTTGGGAAAGGGTGGAAGAGGGGGCTGACAGGGGAAGAGGAGAGGCAGGGAGGGGAGCAGAGAAAAATATAGAGCTCAATAAATATCAATAAAAAAGAAAAGATTATAAAAATACAAAAATAAATATTTTTATGGAAAAAATCCCATTGCTGTCCTGTAGCTAATGTGTTTGCCTTTTGTCAGATTTTGTCCAGTTTTCAACAATCCCTCTACAGCGCAATGTAGATGCAACAAATGCAGAAGAACAGACATTTGGAATGGAGGAAGCCAATCTGTAAGGAATGATGGCAATCCTATGTAGATTTCAGAAATGGCAGTGCCAAAATTCTGTGTAAAATGCCACAGAAATGTCACACAGACCCAGTCTTCTGCTTACACTGGTCAGACATAAGCCAACACAGCAAAGCTTTTAATGAATGCTAAATACACCAACATACTTTGTTGTAATTATTAAGTTTTAGAGCTGCACAGCATAATAATTACAGTGTCCATGAAACAGTTAAACTTTTCTTTACATTCAGTGAACCAGAAGAGAACAGTCAATCCCAAAGAGAAAAGAAAATCAACAGCTGTGAACCAGAAAACAGTCCAGATGTTTAATAAATTGCTGTGTATTTAGAGCTGATATTCTAGACAATGTTTACCTGTGTTTCATGAGGTATTAAAAGAAAAAACTACTCAGAATGAATGAACAACCCGATTGGCACGAGCATAAATTGGCAAACGCGGCAGAGACTGAGCTGGACTGTAGGCATCTCAGAGCAGCAAACGTGGTCCAGAGGAGCCGCCCAGTGGTCAAAGAGTTCCCAGGGGAAATCTGGCTCAGATCTTCCAAAGATCTTTCCTGAAATTGGGCCAAAAACACCACACGTGGCACCAATTAGAAAGTCCATCATCTTGAAGAAGATCGTGCCTCATGCAATAGTGGTTCCAGAGGTCCCAGCTATCCACACACTTCTAAGGAGTTTTTTGATCTCTTTTATCTTGGGGGGGAAAAGTTCTTCCTTCTCTCAAGGTTCCTACTAAGAAGGATATCTTCAACACTTGTAGTGTCCTTTGTACCCCCACCAGCACCCTAGTGCTGTACACTCAGAACATTGAGTCTAACTCCGGAGAGGGAGAGCTGGACACCAGACCTGGAAATCTCCCAGAAAGACAGATGATCTTCCTGTCTGCTGGAGAGCCTCAGTTCTACCTCAACCTCCACTACTGTCCGACGATCCTTCTTTGGCTTTGAGAGACCTGAAGATTTGCCTGGAGTCTCACGTGTTGTGTGTTGAAAGTTAATTGAAGTCCCAAAAGTACCTGTAAAGCACTGGGTTCCAGATACAACACTTCTTGGTATCTCTCCTCCAGTTGTGAAAGAGAAACAAAAGAAGGTGCCAGAGATCCTGAAATTGGAGCTGAAAGAGTGGGCTATGGCTTGAATGCTGAGCTTGAAGCTGCTGAACAGTTTGATCTTGTGACTGAATAAGAGAAAGTGGGGGAACAACTGGCCAGGTTTTCCACTTTCTCCTTGTACATATTGCCCTTTGAGAATAACAGGACTTGTAAGGTCCTCTTTATTGGCTTGTTATCCGGAAAGTTATTGCTGGCCCCTCATCATATTGTGACTAGTTACCCTGGGCTTTCTACCTCCACAGTGTTTCAGATGAGAAGCCACTTTTATTCTGAGCCCACACTGTCAAAAACAGGTTCAGTTGTCTCACACACTTGTAATCCCAGTTCTCTGCAGGCTGATACATGAGGATTGACATGAATTTCTGTTCACCTTGAACTGCAGAGGGAGGCGGATAATATATACTATACACCAACATACACACAACACAATAGATATGGAGACAAATTGAATCTACAGTGAATAGATTTAGAACATTAAGGACCAAGGTATATTAAAAGGATGGCATAGCTTTTCCCTGCAGTTCTTCAAAATATTTTTAACTGGTTAAGAAACACATTCTGGTGTTTGCATAATGTTATAAATGAGTATCACTGTAATGTATTTCTTAGCATGTTTCAAATATTAGTGAATGAAAATTGGCATGTATAAAAATGCAACAAATATCAAAGTTTGGAATGTGATTAGAACGTTATAAGAAATGGTGATTATTATATGTTATATGTATGCTTTTGAAAATATGAAGTATATTAAATAACTTACCAAGATTTCACATTAAAATACTTTATACAAAGAGTAAAGTGAATCTACAACATTAAATTTGGTGAATAATGAAGATAAGATAAAAACTTTCAAAATACAACACAGATACATAATACATAATAGTACTTAAAAAACACTAAAATTGGGAAAATTAAAAGTTGATCATCAATCTTGGCAAATCTTCCAGAAGGGAAAGCATTTCAACAAATAATAGTTTGTCAATAGATGCATGGAGAGAAAAATGAAGAGGATATTTCTCAAGGTGCATTGGAAATGAATCACAGAATCTAACATAAAATTAAATTTCCAAAGCGTAGGAAGGAGTTATAGATGTGAAGATTCAAAGGGAGATCAAGTTCAAAGCAAACTGCAATGCATAAAACTTCAGCATTATATATTTCATAGATTACAATTTGACTATGGAAAAAATAATTTAAATATGTATGGTAGATAAAATATGTGTATACATGTTCATCCTTTAATAACTAACTTCAAAATAAGAAAAATAGTTGTAGCTATATAAATTCTATCTGTATGGTGACAATAAGAATTAGATACTATATTGATATACATATATATATATAGATGAGAGTGCATAGTGACTGAAAGATAAGTTAGGCAAAGGCCACAGAAAGAGAAAATATGTGAAAACCATGCATCATAAAAAGGAAGAGCCAAAATTCATAGTGACCTCAACCTGACAGACAATGAAACAACCTGATTTAGAAATGAACCAATGGCTGGAACAGATATGTCTCTGATGAAGACACAGAACTAACTTTGTGCATTGGTAGTTATTCGATGCTTTTATGGTGTAGTTGTTTGTTAAGATGCAAGTGATGCCCATGAAATAGCCTCTTACAATTGTTATTAGCACAGTTGGTTAGTATGTAGTGATATAGTTTATTCACATTGAACTAATTATTTTTAAAGAAATTCTCAATATGAGTTGTATCATGATTAATAGTTACTATTACTGTCTATTAATATTAATGTAGAGAAAATACCATGGTAAAATGTTATGTACGCAAGAATATTTCAAAAAATTCTATTAAGGCAATAAATGTTCTTCAGGTATCAGGTAGCATCCTGATGTAGTTGTTGAGAATTACTTTACATTTCCTCCTCTTTAAATGCATTTATAGAAAATTATTTTAAATTCCATGTAATAAACTAAGGGAGAAGCTCAATTTATATTTACATGTAAATATAAATATAAATTGTAGTTATAGGATTCCACATAGTCTTGAACTCACCTAATCATGAAAACTATTGACAACTTCTTTTATAAATTATACTTTTAACAATCATGATTTACTGACACTAAACACATTTTGATGAAGTATAAGAATTGTCATGCATCACTACATTTTGTATTTTATGTTGATACCAAATAATTCAACAAAATAGGGAAGAACTGAAAACACATCTACATACCTAAGACTTTGACTTTTAAACACACACACACACACACACACACACTCATGTACATGCACGTATGTGCTTGCATACACAAACAAATACATGGTCTAAAGACTTGGTTATGAAAAACAAGTATGGCTCAGTTGATCTGGTATTTTCAGCTAAATATTTCAAAGGATTAAATGCAAATCATTGTGAAATGTACACAGACTTCCATTAGTTATTTCTAATAGCTTACTGGGTAGTTTCCTTCCTCCTAAAACTATGCATTGAATATTGAAAAAATGTAATAACTGTTCATTTTGATTTTCATATAAGAGTCATATTTTCTCAGACCAGCTAAGGTTGTTGCAATGACAATTCACACTAAATATTACTTACATTCAATGTCAAGATGCATGCTTCTCTGGTGCCCACCGATCCTACTAGCAGCCTCACAATCATATCTCCCTGAATCCGATAACTTCACATCTCTGATGTGCAGTGACGAATGTCCCCGCTGACCTTTGACTTCAATTCGGCCATCTGGGCTCTGTTCACAAAGATTCAGAAAAGAAAGCAAAATTTTGCCTGTGTTGATGGAAAATTATGCTCAAATTATTCATATTTATCATGTTAGATATCAAAGAACATGATAACACATTTAAAAATCAAAGAGTATAATTTTTGTATTTCCTACAGAAATTAAGGTATTCAGCTTCTTATTTTACCTGATCAGGGGTAGATAAGGCACTGACATGTAGGGTACCCTTTCACAAATATTTTATCAACTACTCTTAATTATCTTTTTGCTGTTCTTTTTAAGCATTTTCTCCTTTAATTGAAAATAGTTCCTTTTCCCACGCAATATATCCTGTTTCAGGTTTCCATCCCTCAGCTCCTCCCAGTTTCTGTCTATGTCCCTTCACTTCAGGATCTTCATCCTTTATGACTTTTATTAGAGGAGAACAGAACTCTAAAAGATAATAATAAAAATAGAAAAATAGTATAAAATCATCTAAAACAAACAACGGAATAAAATAAAAACTACTGAAGCAAATCAGCAGAAAGAAAAGAATCTAAGAGAGGGCACCAGAATCAAGAATGCACTCATTCACACACTAAGGAGTCCCACAAAAACACTATCCTGAAAGCTATAACATACACAAAGGATCTGGTACAGACCTGGTCAATCCTGTCCTTGCTGCTTTATTCACTTTGTTGGTGATTTCTTATGTGATGGAACTCAAAATAAATGTCTATACATTTCTGAAATTTTATCATAATTTTAGGATAATCAAAATTTACCTCATATAAAAAGATGCTTTTTCCAAACATTAAACTGTTTGTGGGGCAAAGTAAGATGCTTTTTTGTTGTTGTATAATAAGATACTGGGAGGTTACTAGAATTTGCTTTCTATCAAAAAAGCAATCTTCTCAAACAACTTCTACACCAAAAATATACTTTATGACTCACAAATAATAGTAAAGTATACTTTAAAAAATATGACATTTACAAAATTATAAAACTAAATAAAGGAATAACAAAATGCAAAAATTCATACAATTTAAAAAGAATGAGAAAACCAAAAAGTTATGTCTTATTCAGCAGAACTAGCCTTCCTTCAGTAAGCACTTATTTCTCTTGGTTTTCACGATTTCTAAATTTGTTCAGTTTTTTTCATGGTTTCCTCTCTTTGCTTCTATTTTGACTATCCATGCTGACCCCTGACTTTGGAGCAATTCCCAGACTGTTTAACCTGACCATTATCTCTATTCGTTCTCCACTTCAAGAGTGTGATCGTTTGATGTACATCCCAAATCAACATAATTATACCTAGACTCATTGTTTTGAGATAAAATCCTCTACCTAACCCAGGCTTCCTACAAATTTGTGATATTCCTGCCTCTCTTACTGATGGAATTACAACAATATTCCCAATAGCCTGCAGTTATACGAGTCTGGCATCATGTTTATCCTGACAACTCAAAAAGATTTGGTTTTCTTTTTGTGACAGAAATATTTGTAATGCCCTGTAAAGTATGCGTGGCCTTAGGCATGGTTTTGGAATTTAATTCTTAATGACTTGTGATATGGGATTCTCCTCTGCATGCTGTGAATACCATTGGTTAATAAAGAAACTGTCTTGAGCCTGCACAGGGAATAGGAGTAGGTGGGAAAAATTAAACTGAATGTTGGGAAAAAGAAGGAAGAGTTAGAAGCAATGGGGCCTCACCAGACACAAATGCTGAGAACTTTACCAGTTAAGCCACAGCCATGTGGTGATACACAGATTATCAGAAATGGGTTAAATTAAGATATAAGTGTTATTCAATTAGAAGCTAAGAAGCTGTGTAAATAATATAGTTTCTCTGTGATTATTTCAGGTCTGGGCTGCTCAGTGGCTGGGAAACAAACAAGCATGCTACCTTACAATAGAATTTTCTAAATGTAGAATACCTAAACCTGTCACCATCCTCAGCTATTTTCTCTCTTTCCCAATAACTTTGTTTCAATCAATCAATCAGCTCTGTGCTCCACTTGTCTTGTCTCTACTTGTACCTCTTTGAAAGAAATTGATGTTTCTCTTGATTTAAGAGGGAACAGGCACATTTTTAGTTTTAGCACTACGCAGAACAACTTTGAAATCCTGCAAAATGCACAGACACATTTCTTATGTTTTTTTTTCTGACTGAAACCATATCAAATGCAGAAAGCATTTCTTGTGATGCTTGGAATATTTTTATCAGCATTTTTTTATTTTCATAATAACTCCATGAATATTTCATCTCACCTTGGCTGTGTAACTGCAAATATCATGACTTCCTGAGTAAACTCCAATCCTTCAGCTTGACAGTTAAGGACCTCTGTGTGTTATCACCTTTCTGTCCGAGCACATTTTACAATTTGAATACCATCAACTTGAATTATTTCAAATTACTTATACTGTCCTGAATATCCTGTGATTTCTCTAAGTACTCTCACATCCTTGTCTAAAACTATTTCACCTTTATTGCTGCCAGCATCTGTATTTACACTTCATGATTCTTCTGTCCTTTTATTTATTCCCTAGATTTTATTAACTATTCAAAATAATCTTGCGTGCCTGAAAAATGAGTACAGCACCGTTGACCTCTACATCTTGCTTGGGACCAATATTTTTACTAAATTACTTTCCAAATTGCAGCCACTATAATGCACAGTAAAACTACAACTGAATAAATGTGAGAAAATTTCAGTTTTTTCTTTCATATACCATAAAATAGCATCTAAAACAGAAAAAAATCAAATATTTTGTAAGTCAAAATAATTAATTTAAAAATGACTAAATAGTGCAATATTTATGGTGTTCTTTATTAAGGATTATTAACTTGTATTGGGCTTTATTAAAATGAAAGAAACAATTTTGTTGTTAATAATGTCAATGATGCAATCAGAGAGATATTTCAGCTAAAGACTTCATTGGTTGCTCTTCCAGGTGACCCATGTTCAAGTTCCCCTCATGGGTACTGCTAACTGTCTGTAATTGCAGTCCCAGGGAATCCAGACTTTCTTTTGACCTCCAGAATCACTGTAGACTCCACAAGCATTTCATCCCTATGGTATGTAGACACACGGAGCCCAAATACTGATACACATATAATACAACACAATAAATAATTTTTTGGAAAAGTCAGTGATTAGTATCTGTTACGAAAAGTATTGCTTGCCAACATTACTTAAAAGTGAGCTTTAAGAGTTTAATTGTTCATGAAAATTAAACACATTCTCTTTAATGTCCCATATTAAATGGAATTTTACTTGGGGTATCCTCTGACTATATGCTTAGTAAACATCAATCCATAGTAAAAATGCTGAAGTTCAATATCATTATAAAACTACAACATACACTTCTTAAGGAAAAAGCTTTAAAAATATGTGATTCCTTGAAAAGTAAATCATTTTTGGATTTAACTTAGGTGGGTAATTTCACTATGGACATTTTATTAGAAGTTCAAAGTCATTCCTTCTTATATCTGACATTCAAAAGGACAGTTCTCTCTTTGTGCTACAAAAAGGCATTATACAAATCTAAAAGAAAATTCATTTATATCTTGGCTTTGATTCAACACTGCCTGAAGATTCATTTAAGACATCTGATATTTGATTGTGACAGGTTAATGGGCATTTTAGCTGCCTATCCAGTGTTTCTAGGTTCTACCACTGAATGAAGTAAAATGATTGGAAAGCAAAGTGTCTGCCTGTACATTATCATCTCTGTCCTTCATTGAAATGAACTCTTTAAAGTTTGATTCAATGTTACATCCTTTTCTCTTACAGAAGGTCATTTTAGATAGGCTTATTGTGTAAGAGCTTCATAGTTTTATAAAATGATTGCACATAGAGCTTACTATTATTTAAACAATCCAACACTGAATAACCACAGAATAGTGTCATCTTGATTTATTTAAAAACCTACTCTTTTACTAACTGTTACCATATACCAATTGAAAGTATAAAAAGTACCCCTTTCAACAAAAATGCAAGCAAAACACATATCTATGATGTTTATTACCCTGATATTCAGTACGAAGATAAAATCAATATGTTCCATGAAACATGTTTGAGATGACAACTCTCTTGCTCCTCTCCTGATTTGCACCATGTCTTTGAAAATTTTCAGTGCATGTAGTTATCATTTTTATGCATGCAGTTCTTATGTATTTATTGTCAAGTTGTTATTACAAAACCCAGTTTGAGTTTGAACTCTGGTTTCTCATGATACAGCTTTGAAAGAGCTCTTATTAGTTATGCAGTCTTCTATTATTTGAGAGCTCCATGAATCAATTGATCCACTCAACAGTTCTGTAGGTTTTCTTCACTTACTTTACCAAAAACAGACTCTCCACATACAGTGATGAAAAAAATAGAATAGGTTTTATCCTTAGTGATATTCCAATGCAACAGAATTTGCAAGTACAATAAAACTAATTTTACCATGGAAAACACCACAACTTCATTTAAGGATTAGGAGTTGATTGATGGGGAACCTCCTTCAGTAAATGGCCCTTAGAGGCTAGATAAAGTTGGGGCATGGCTTTAGATACCAAAAGGCCATGGTCCCACATGCTCACCCCTCTTCCTCCAAAGTACCACACCTGGATGTTGGACCCCATTTCTATTTTCTTGTTGTGATCCATGAGTTGAGCTTCCCTTTCAATTAACAACAACAACAAAAAAAAAAAAAAAACAGTATACCATTCAGAGCTAGTGAGGGATTCCTTTATTTGTGTACTCCCCACAACTGCCATGTTTTGCTTATCTGGCACCCAAGGTGGAGTGAGAACATGCTCCTGATTTGCTAGCCTTAGCATGTTTCTGTCCCACTCAGTAAATTCACAATAAAGAAAAATTTAGATGTAAAAGACCACTAAATGGGTCAGTTTTTGATAACAATACATAGGCTTGGGATAGATAAGAAATAGTTTTTTAAAAAGTAAAAGGTTTTAAAATATAACAGTCTTTAAGGAGACAGATTACAGATAGTCATAGATTAAAGAAATAAAAAAAACTAAAGCACATAAAGATGGAATATAAACAGAGAGTCTGGATTAAGTATATTATTGTGTTTTCTTTGAAATTTTGGACTACAGAGATTTTAATTCTGGACATCGCTAAACTAAACCAACATATATATTTTAAAGGTATCTTGACTTCAAAATTTGGTTCTAAGGATATGTTGCTTTGGAAAAAAAAGGTTCATTTTTTTGTTTCCAAAGAAGATGAGAACCTGTGAATTCCTTTCAGAATAATGTGGTTTGATGAACCAGGATCCCCTGAAAAATCTCCAATAGGAGCAAATGGCCCAGATGATCTAACATTTCAGAAGACTTATAATGGAGTTATCTCTGAATTATACACCCATAACAGTCTCAACATTGCTGGTTGAGATTATGAAGCATCACAGAATATCCCAATAAGGACTTGACCATAATCACAAATTTTCTTTCAGTTCCCATAAGAGTATTAGCATCGCCAATCAGCAGAAAGTAGCCTAAAAACTATGCCCATGTTCCCATAAAATAGATTATGGATATTTGTCTTTGCTTAGAGTGTTGGTTGTAAGTTGTTATGGATAATAGACAGGAAAAAAGCTAAACAAAGGAGATTAGATTCATATTTCTTATTTTGAAAAAACAAGGGAAGTGCTATGGGACAATGATCTTGTACCTTGTAAAGGCTTTCTCTTGTATTGATTTAATGAAACACAGCTTAGTCAGTAGCCAGGCAGGAAGAATAGGTGGGGCAACAAGAATAGGAAATTTCTGGGAAGAGGAAAGGCTTAATCTGCAGTCATCACCAGATACAGAGGACACAGGATGAGAATGACAAATTGATAAAAAGTGTCAAGTCATGTGGCTAAAACAGATAAGAATTATGGGTTAATTTAAGATATAGGAGTTGGTAAGAAACTTGAGCTAATAGATCAATCAGTTTATAATTAATGTAAGCCTCTGTGTGTTTCTTTGGGACTGAACAGCTGTGGGGCTGGGTAGGACAAAAACCTCTGTCAACAGTGGATGTGGTAGAATCAGACTGATGCTTACCAAACACATAAAATATTGATAAGTAGGTGGTATTTGAGAAAAGAATTCAAAGCAGATGTCTCAAGGGCATACAAGAAAACTAAAGAAAATCCACAAGTGCACAGAGACTGGGGGCATGAGGACTAATCTTCTGATTCAGGCAGTTTAGAATAACTGCCCATAGAACCCAAAAAAAAACTGAAGAACACTGAACCTAATTATACATCCCTGCTGCGACTCTTATTTGTAATAGGATTGCTTCCCTACTGATGTCACATGAATTTGGCGTCAACTGTTAAGTCATGAAAGCAAAGCAGAACTGTTAAATACCTCAGCAGGAACATACTCCCAAGCTCATTAAAAATAAATTGTCTAATTTTTAAGAATCATATGAATATTTCATTAACCAGTTCTAGCAGTTGTACCATGAATTTTAAGTAGAAACATTCTCTTTGCTCTGTATAAGATCTCTGTATACAATTAGCATTAATTTTCTTTCCTCGTGGTTCCCTCCATGCTTTACAATTCCCTTTTTATTTTTAGTTCATGATGTAACTTTTTGTGTCATTACTTTTCATCTTGGAAGCATAAACACATGTAATCAAGAGTTAGATGGAAAATAAAAATTCTTAACATTATTTTTTGGTCCAATACCATTTTCTTCCATTATATTTACAATCAATAGTTTGTTGAAAATATAAGAATTAAAGTAATGTTCATAAAAGGTGTCTCATATATGCAAACCACCTTGTTTGTTATACTGAATATTTTCTACACTAGTATGTATTAGTGTATTTCTACACTAATATGGTATTTTCCTGACATTCTAATGTTTAAAAAGTGACAGCAGCTGTATATCAATAATGTATGCTTATAGACCTCTCAAGTACTTTTTCTATTTGTATCACAATCTCCAACTTTTCCTTAATGATAAACTACATATTATTAAAGACATACCATAGACACTATTCTGGAGATATATAAAAATGAGAAGGAGGAGAAAAATCAGTAGCTTGTAGGCTAAAGGGCTTAGGAAAGCCAATTACAGTCCATACTAGTGTAGAAAATATTCAGTATAACAAACAAGATGGTTTGCAAATGGGAAGAATACATTACATGACAAGTAGACATTACTTGTCAATACTGTAAGAAAAATTAATGATAAATCACACATTTGTAAGAGCCTCATAATTTAAAATTGATATTTTATATTTAAAGTTGTTATATATTTTATGGTGATTTTCACGTGTCCATAAAACTAAACCTGAAGCTCTTTAGAGTTGCACAACCAAAAAGTTAACCTGAAATAAGGAAAAGTTTTAGGACAATAGGAAGGAAGTGAAAGGCACAAGGCAATACCTAAAAGAGAAGACAGATTGTTCATAAAGCTGATATGTTTATATGGAGTTTCTGTGTGTGCAAATTCTGCATCTCTTCTCCTGTAGGTGCCCTTGTAATTTCTCTCTGGCTTTTTTCTGTTAGTTTTGTCATATAATAGCTTATTAGATTTATTTCTAATTTATTGTGTTTTATTATCTAGACAGGATCTTGTTTATTACCCATGCCATTATGTGTTGCTCTCTGTACAGCTTACTCAAACTTGCACTTGTGTCAAACTTTATCAGAAAAAAAAATGTCAGATATTATAGTACTCATAGGATCACTTCCTCAATCAAGGAAACATGAACATGAGATGAGATTTATATTAAAAAAAATCAGAACATACTTAGACAATTTTCAAAATCTCAGTCATTTTTAACTTAAATTTTGGTGTGGAGGTTCATCTGTCTATGTGTTGTTTTTATTGTTTAATGAATAAAGAACTGGCTTGGCCTATAGCATGTGAGGAGGAAGGCAAAATTAGGGAGAAGCCAAAGAGCCACTGGAGAAAGATGTGCTGAAACTTTGCCAGTAAGCGACTACCACGTGGCAATACACAAATTAATGAATATGGGTTAAATTAATAAGTAAGGGTCAGCCAATAAGAAGCTAGAGCTAAGGGACCAAGCAGTGTTTTAATTAATATAGTCTATGTATGGTTATTTTGATTCTGGGTAGCCAGGATGAAAAAGCGGCTCCTCCTCCAATAAATAGGTACCAATGTGGTTGACTAAAATCCACATAAAAACCTGAGAGAGCTTGAAAAGGAACTCTACACACAAAAATACAGAGTTTAACTCAGTTTCTTTCTGTTTGTAGCAGCGTGCAGCAGTTCCTTTAAGAGAGGGTTTCCTGACTCAGCTGTAACAGAAAAAAAAAAGCTATGCTGTCTTAAAATGCCGTATTTCTGGGCAAGTGCGACCTCTGGCTCTTTTGTGAGACCAGACATTAGCATAGGGCTTTTGAACAACATGCTATAGCTAGCTTGGTCACAACATGGATCAGCTGAGTACCTGGAAGTGAGACAGTATGCATGGTGACTCTCAGAGGCAGTGAGCAGATCTGCCATGCTGGACTGAGTGGGATAAGCAGACAATGCTGGATTTCTCCTAGCAATGAATCAGCTTAAATTTTTAAGAAGCACTTAGCATTTTAAGAAGTATTCCTGGACAGTAAAAAATTACAGATATGCCGGGCAATGGTGGCGCATGCCTTTAATCCCAGCACTCGGGAGGCAGAGGCAGGCAGATCTCTGTGAGTTCGAGACCAGCCTGGTCTACAGAGCTAGTTCCAGGACAGGCTCCAAAGCCACAGAGAAACCCTGTCTCAAAAAAGCAAAAAAAAAAAAAATTACAAATACACAATTAAACAGATTAAGACATAGAAGACCTCTAAATGGGTCACAGTGCTGGATTGATGTATATAGGCTGGGAAGAGAGAGAAAAAGAATATAGAGAGTTGGGAAAGAACATATTGTTCGTTTTCTTTGAATTTTTTGACTGTGAAGGAGCTAAGTACAGAGAGACATGTCACTGTATAGGCTGCTAAGCTAAATCAGCTTATATGTTCTAAAGGTATCATGACTTCCAAATTTGGATTTATGGATATGTTGCTTTAGAAAAGAGATTCTAATTTTTTTTCCACAGAAGATGAGAACCTGTGGATTGCTTCCAGATCAATGTGGTTTGATAGAACAAGGTCCCTGAAAGGTTGCTGTGAACAACCCCACAAAGAAAATACTTTGCCCAATAAATATCAGAAAGCTGTTTGGATAGAACGACATTTATATTCCCAATGCTTGTAATTACAATGTTTGCAAATGCTTCTATACATTTAAAAGGGAGATTTGCCATAGAGATGGATACTTTGCATTGGTATGGATCTTGTTTTATTGATACAAGTTTTAGGTCAATCTTGTTATACATATATGTATTTCTGCTCTTGATTAAGGTATTTGTGTAGTTCACTTAAAAATGTAATGTATAATTAAGAAATATTCTTTAATAGGTAATCATCTATAAAGTCAGGATTGTAGTCATGTTAATTAGGTTTACTAGATGTATAGAAATATATTTGAGTTAGATAGATATTCTTCAAATCTTTTAGAGACCTTCAGAATATGGCATTTAAAATGTATTAATAACTGAGGACTTTTCATGACAATGAGACACATCTGCTCCTGGCAGCACAAGCTACTCCAAGTGGAAGATGGGCATCTAAGAGGCTTCTTATTGAGTTGGTTAGCCATTTGGGCAAGAAACTGCTCCTGCTTGGACTACTGAACTGGACATGCAGGACCCACAGAAAAATGACTGCTAAACTTGCCTAAAAGTGAGATGATCCTTTGGGGTTCATGATTCAAGAAAGATTCTGCTAGACATTCTGCAGGACACACACAAAAAAATGTGACAAACTGCCAGTATAGGTGCAACTGCCTTTGAAATTTTCTGCTTTGTGAAAAATTCTGTTGGATACTATGGGCCTGTAGGCTGAAGGTGGATGCCCCAATTGTACAGCAAAACTTTGGGTGACTGTCCAGGCAATGAGATATTTCTGTCAATTCTAGAGTTTAGGAAGTTGATTACAAAGTACTTCCTGTTTATGTAGGCAATATTATATCCTCCTGGAGTCTTCGATGGAGTTGAAGACTTTATTGTCATAGTTACAGTTTTCCTTAGTTATGATAAAAGATAAAGTAGATATAAATATTATAACTCTAATTCTTGCTTAATAACTTTTTGTTATATGTAATTTTACTATGTTAAAGTTAAAGCCTACATTTTTGTTTAACAGAAATGGGGAAATGGTGTGGGAGGTCCTTCTTTCTATGTTTTGCTTTTATTGGTTAATAAATAAAGAACTGGCTTGGCCTATAGCATGGCAGAAGGAAGGCAAAGTTAGGGAGAAACAAAGCAGCTTCTGAAGACAGACATGCTAATACCTTGCCTGTAAACCATTATTGAAGATGGATTAAATTAATCTGTAAGAGTTAGCCAATATATATCTAGAGCTAAGGGGCCAAGCAGTGTTTTAATTAATATAGTTTCTGTGTGGTTATTTTGGTTTTGGGTGGCCAGGACAAAAAAAAATGGCCACTCCTTCAATAAACTTTTAATTAAAAAAACACTGATATTTTAGAATTACATTTGTATAGTGTTATTAGACGTTGATCATTTAAGGTTTGTTGCTTTATTCATTGCTGATGAGGACTAAATGACAATAAATAGCTTCAGTAATGGGCACATGATAAAAATGTCGATGAGAGGAAATGTTTCATTACAGTCAGAAAAGATTATAAAGTAAACCAGAACATATATATCAAATAAAGAGTGCAACTCTACTACCGTGGTAACATAAAATATCTGGCCTACTACATTAAACATTTCTGACTGCCCCTTGTCTTTGAGTCTGTTTCACCTAACTCACTGTGAAACTTTACACAGATATTTTTTCACTTGCGTATCTTTCCTTATGATCAAGATGACATTCAGAAGGCAATATTTTAAAATTGAATCTGCCCTTGTAACATAAGGTCAAAGAAAAATTCAGTATTTTTTCTGTGTTGTGACTATAAAGTCCTTGGTCTCTCTCTCTATGTGTGTCTCTGTCTCTTTCTCTCTCTCTCTCATTCCCTCTCTCTCCTTTCTCTCTTCTCTGACTTCACTTTTCCCCTTCTCCGCCTCTCTCTATGGATGTCTCTGTCTCTATTTTTCTTCATATTTTTGCTACATAATTGGAAAAACTTTTAAAGTAGTTTTTATTGTTACTCACTCTAAAATTATAAATTCAGGTGAAAATAAACAGACATAGCTTTAGTGATCGTACTTTTCCACAGACATGAGAATTCCTAATTCTTTATCTACCTATTTCATATTCGCTTTTTAAAAATAAATTACTTGCAATCCATACATCTGCCTGTATTCCAGTTTCAGGGACTCTGACATTCTCATCTGTTTTCCACAGGCACCTGCTAGACTCATTTGCAAATTCCCCACCACCATATATATGCAGTTAAAAAGAAAACAAAATCTTTTTTTCCAAAGATGCTCACATCTCAAAACAAAATCTTTTAAAAAGGCCAATGACCAAAATATTTATTCTTCATTAAATATGCAATGTTAGCAAACACTTTATTAAAATCTGAATGTTGTATATTATTATGGTTATGAAAATCAAAGCTGTTATTTATCATCTCTCAAGGTATGGTTATTATTACCAGTGACAAAAGTTGACAGTATGTTGGTGACTATGAATAGGAAACTTTCCTTGCATTTACATTAGAAATGAGTACAGAGCTTATACTACTGAATGAAAAGAGGAGAATACTAGGATCCAGAGACCCAACATTGATTAAAAAATATGGAAAGGAAAACAGCATTTTGATGTGGATATATATATATATATATATATATATATATATATATATATATTATTTCAACACTATTAACATAGACAACAAATGTTTATTATTAATGAACAGATAAACATGTGTGGATGTTGATATGTATGCATTACTATTCTTACATTTAAAAAGAAGATACTGTCAATTCTACCATATAAGAGAATTTTGAGCTGCTAATATCATTTGAAACACAGAATGACATGGTCTGTTTTAAGTGATGATTCAATAAAACTGATGTCACAGAAACTGGGAGTGAAATCTTATTAACCAGAGGCTGAGAGGTTACCTAAAGGAGACATGACTTGGTTGATCATCAATTTCATTACATGGTAGAAGTACTTTGGGCTGTTATACAGTGTGGTGTACATGGATAATGATAATGAAGGGTATAGATTTTAAAATAATAGATATTATTTTGAGGTTTTTGTGAACTATAAAGGAATGATGAGTATTTGAGAACAATAATACATGTAATCTGACTTACATATTGCAGAATGTATTGGAAACATTGCCTGTCACCATATAATTACACATCTTAGCACTGTTACATAGATAAGTAAATTCAATTTTATAATAAAATAAATTGAAAAACAAAATCTCAAAAAAAGTCCAAAGAAACTGAACTTCATTAATTAGTACAAATTTTCAATTGACAAGGAAAGAACTCTTAAAGTAGTGTAGAATGGAAGTTATTAAACAGTACAAATGAGAAAATGCTGAAAATTTGGTTGCTGTAGGTGTGTAGGTGTTATAGCAGCTGTATGTGTAAGTGTTATACAGTGAAACATACATTCAAACACGGACAACACATAGAAGGCTTAACAGAAAAATTTCATTGCTTGGGGAAAAGGAATCCATACCACTAGCCGTAAAAAGAACTACAACATAACAGCACTTTCAATATACTGTATGTCTTTTTTATAATCTTTCCTCTGATGTTATTTAAAATTACATATTAAAGAGGATTGGGATGAATTTTTTCAGTGATAAATATTAACTCTGGATGATACAAATGAGCTACCAACATTAATATTAGGGAAAAGTTTGGTGAAAAGTGCATAGAGAGTATGAGGTATTCCAGATACATTAATATGAAAAAATATAACATATAAGAAAAAGCCTGTGTTCCCAATTGTGCTGATGAACACAGATTTGAAAAGTGTTCACTAATTACAAGGCATAATGCTGTTAATGTTAAGTAGATGTGCTAAAAATTGCATTATTTAGGGATAAAAACATGCAACATACTATCTCATGCTAGTGATAAAACCAGCAGGAGCAGTTAGTTCCTCGAATTTATTAAAGGGTGGAAAAATCATAATAAAATTTTATTACCTTCTCATTTGCAGCTCTTAACAAAAGATGGGAGCTGTATTATTTGGTGACCTCCTGATTCTGTGAACTTGTATATGAGATACAGTGTGTTCCCAAATGAGATATTATTTTACACATAAAATAATTAATAATTTCAAAGCAAGTGAAGGAATGCACATTCATTTATATGGCTATTAAATAGCTGCATAGTAGCCTTAAGGTAACCCTAAGATTGCATTTTGTCTGAAATTTTGATAACTAAATTATAAAATCTCTTAGAAATCTTCTAGGTATAGTAAACTTCAAACTTAATTGCAGAGGTCCAAAACGATAAGATATTATATTATATTATCTACAGTTCAATATTCAAACTGACCTCTTTTTTGACTGCTAAATTATACTCTCTTGAACTTTATATATAATTTATCTAAAGGATCTAACACTCTGTGAAAATTTTCATAATTAATACATTTATAAAATTTAGTAGAATATAATACTGATTTTGTTTGACATTTAAAGAACACTCAGAAAATCTAAACATAATTTGAAAGTCTAATGTTATCATACTTATGATTCAAAATGTGAGGCTATTTTTCATGCTGTATATATTTGATATGACAGCAATATTTGCACTGTACATGGATTGAAGTAGAATTGTTAAGTTTCATTTGACTAAATTAGCTTATGGTAATTGTAGGAGATGAGGGAAAACAACATTAAATGGAGGAGTGGCCGATGTTAGACAAATGTAGCATGAAAAATAAAAGCCAGAGACAGATACACAGTTCATCCTGAAGATCAGAGAAGCAAATCAGTCAAGCCACTAGAGAGTGCAAACCTCAATGAAATCTTCACACTGAAAAGAAGCAAGTAAGTTCCTGTATCATCCTGCCTTATATTTCTCTCTGGTGCTGAGATTTAAGACATGCACCACCACCTCTATGTTTAACTAGTATGTCTGCTGGATTAAAGGTGTGTTATACCACTGCCTGCCCTTATGGCTGACTGGTGTAGATGTTTTGTGTTCTGATCTCCAGGCAAGCTTTATTTATTAAAATACAAATGAAATATAACTAAAGACAAATACAGAAAACAGCAGTGGGTTCTGAATGCTATGAGAATGTGAACAGTTTCTAATAGAGGAATTAAATTGCCCAACTTTACTAAAATAGATCATGCTAGCCTCTTTAACAAGAAAACATGGAAGAGGCTAGATATGTTGAACCTCTTGAAATTTATTACCATAAACTTTACAAGTGATGATGATACCTTAGATCAAGGAAATAATAATGATATTTTGAGCAGGGATTACATTAGGAGCTCGGTATAATAATGAGTGTAATTGAAATAATACACAGGGACTAAATTTATCCAAGAGTTTAGACCATATAAGATGGGAGGAAAAATACTGTATTTAATGAGGTCATGATGGATAAAGAATAAGTGAATAGATTAAAAATTTCTAAGTTTGTATTGGATAGTTTATTCTGTTTATTTCATTTGGAAATGGAGTTACTCAGTAGAGCGTTCCAGGGTGGAAATTTCCAGCTTTCAGAATCCTTTTATTAGTTAAAAGTCTGAAGACTAACTGAATGGATATACTTAGAGATGCGAGAGTAAGTGCCCACCACTATCTTCAGTTACACAGAGGTCAAGTGTGACTTTAAGATATTTGGGAAAGTATTATGAGAGAAAACAAACAAGAGAATCCAAGAAAGAAAAGAAAACAACACACTTCAATCAAAAGGGATTTTACTAGATCATCACTACTGTACGCCATAATGAAAGATAAGAACTGGTGGCCTACTGTTAGGTTTAGAGTAAATTGGTGAACATGCCAGAGTTTGAGTAGAAAGGCATCATCAAAGCTTGACTGGGGTAAAGTTACAAGAAGGAAACTGGAAGGAAAGTGTACAGAAAATAATTTTAAAATATGTTTAATATAGAAGAGAAATGCAGTATAATATTACTCTTCATTTTGATTCTTTATTATCAGTATATGCATCTGTTTATCTACCTCTTACTAATATGTATCTTCTATCTATATCCACACATTAACTTATGTAGATATGCAGGATATAGATTTGTCTTTGATAGAAAATGCATTTTTAAAATACTGATTGGGATCATCAAGGAGATAGACAATCTAAAAGTATTGATAAGGATTCCTTTCTTTTCCTTTCATGTCACCTGTGTCCTACCATTTTCTCTAGATAAATATTCTTGAATTAAAACTATTGGTTGCTATACAACCTATTCACAAAGTGCTTTTTTTATACCCTCTATTTTTACTAATACTCTAGCCATTCTCTCATTTCTCCATCCCCTAGCCAACCATGGTTGAAACTTTTCATTTCCCATATTCCCTGTCTCTAATTTTATATGAACTTTGTTAACTTTTTCCCCTTATTGCATCTGCCTCTGGTGTCTGTTTGTAGTTTTCTATCTTCCCCATCACATAAATGTATAAAATGTTCAAAGAATAAGTGAATTTTTAAATTCGGGTGCTAGATAAGTTACTGATGTTTATGGTATATTGAGAATGGTTCTTACCACTAATGGGTCTTCTATGGATATGCTCCTACTTTCCTTTTCTATTTTCTGTACATTTGTCATGACCTAGAATGACTGTTACCAAAAAGTAACAAATCCTGATGATGGTGTAGGAGGAAAGTGCACTGTTGACAGGAGTGTAAGTGAAAACAGTCATTATGGAGAAGAATGTAGAGGTTTCCATAGTAACTTCAAAGTGACCAAACAATCCGTGTGGACAGCTAAGGAAATGAAATCATCATACCAAGGCAACATCTCTCTAATGCTTATTCTAGCAGTGTTTACAGTAGAAAATATATAGAACCTTCTCAAGTATGAACTGATGGATGAATGAGTAAGAAAATGTGCCATACACACAAAGTAAAATATCTGGAAATAAAGAAAAAAAAATCAAATCCTGTGGTTTGCAGCAAAATAAATAAAACTGCAAGATATTATGCAAAGTGAAATAATACTGGCAGAGAACAACAAATGTCTCATGTTCTCCCTCCTGAAATAAGCAATAAAAGTTGGAATTAGCAAATAAAAATTCTTGGGGAAAGAGACAGGTCAAAGTATAAAGATAGTTTTGAGAAGAAGTCCTAAAAAGCAGTTAGAAAGGATAGACAAGGTCTGGTGTTTTTCACCAGAATGACATCACTACAGACACATGTGTTTTTTAACATATGAGTCATGACCCCTTTTGAGATATTGAATGACCTTTTCTCAGTCATTGCCTAAGACCACAGGAAGACACATATATTGATATTACAATTTCTAAGAGTAGGAAAAATAGCAATGAAAATAATTTTATGGTTGGGATTTACCATAACATAAGAAACTATATTAAAAGGTTGCAGCATTAGAAAGGTTGAAAACATATAACTTATAAATTTATGTAATAAGTATGTGAAGGCTCAAAATATAAATAAAAATAGGCATTAGAATGCTTGTTAACCTTAATGTATCAGTGTGTGCTTTATGAATGTGTTGAAGTAAGACATGAAATTCCTTAAGTAGGTACAATAAAGTTATGTGCAAATTATACATTAGAACAACAGAAAAAAGTGGCCCAAGAAGAATGTGAGATGAACACTGAGGTCACAAATAACCCACTTCATGTCATGAGTCACAATTTTAAACACAACATGCCTAAAAATTGTAAGCTTTTCTCTAAGTTTAGCTGGACCATTATCAATTGAGAATAGGTATAATGCTAAATTTTCTATGATGGAACATGTTTCATAAAGAGTTCTAAGAATGTGTAGGACATATCAAATAATGGTGATCTCATAGACAATATAATTTAAAATATTCATTAGCAAAAGTGAACAAGGTAGATAAGATTAACTACAGAAAAGATTTACAAATTTAGAACTAGAATGTCCATTCATACTGTGAAATAAATAGATGGACTATTAAATATTTCTATAAGGTCATTTATAATACAAGAGATAAAGTCATCAAAAGCATGTAATTTTACAGATAACAAAACAAAAGCTATATCTCAGAAAGAGCTGCATTTCAATGATATATTAAACCCAATAAAAAGGTGTCATGTTCACATTGTTTATTTTCCTAAATAAACACAAGTTTTATAATATATGGGTGATAAATTTTAACTGAAAATCTTGGCTCATAAATACTCAGGTTATTTTATGGTACTCTATGGCTCCAAAACAATAGAAGTATGAGATTACTGGATAAGGGTAATAAAAATGAGAATGTGATCAATTTCATTCATCAACTTGAATGTTAAATATTGTTTTAGGAACTTCTTTTGGGCACAAACATTGACTAGAAGAATTTATTGACAAAATTTCATAGAATCATCACAGTAAACTATTTCTATATATCAAATAATTAACTTTTCTTTCAGATCATATTTAACAGAGTTGTAAACTAATATACCTTGCTGGATATATACACATTAAAACTAATACCCTTTGGGCTGAATTTATTTAATTAAAAGTATTTGATAAATGAACCCATGCACATTTCAAAATTGCATTTTCTAGGATCATTTTTATATTTGTTAATTTGTTAATATTCTCTGATATCTGTTTATACTATTCTGGCTGAAATAATTTTTAGAAAAATGTTCAGAAGTAGGTCAGACTACTTCTCAAAAATAAAAAAAAACATCAATTTTCTATAATTTATAAACATAATACATTTTTGCTACAAAAACTTAATGGTACCACCTCCCATATATAATACAGAACTCAAAATAATCTTTGCAAAAGTGGGAAATACATGTCTATTGTCTTACAAAAATAATGTTTTATCAAATAAAAAAGTCTCATAAATTGAAAATTTATAATTAATTTGCACCTTTAAAATCATGTCCTAGAATTCTTTCAAAACAGCTTTGAAAAAATCTCGTTTTACATATGACCAGAACTTCTTATAATCTTTATTCAAACTACAGGCTGGAAAGGAGTTCAGAAAGTTGTAAATGATTGAAAACTCACCTCTCAGCCAGCTCAGGGGCATCAAGGAAGATTTCCCACACAGCTAATTATATTCTACCACCCACATCAGACAGGGAAAAGAAGTATCAGTTCTGCCTATTCCCCAGCAGGGACCTATATTATTGCTCTCAGAGCACTAGCATGAAAAAATGCATTAGGTATATCTTTAAAATGTCTCTCTAATAAAAAATTTCTTCAGAGAAGCACATTATGTCTGCAAAGAAAAAAATATAAATGTAAAACTACACATGCCAGGAGTAGGTCTGTGCCCTTTATCATATTTCTCTAAAGTAAGAATTTGGTCCCTTTTTTCCTAATAAAAGATTTTTACCAAAGTAATGTTACTTTTCTACTGGCTGGATTATAGCAGAAAGATAAAAAAAAATAAGGGATCTGAAAACAACAACAACAACAACAAAAAACATTATGTAGCATCATTAAAAATCACTAAGGAAATACTAGCAGTTATCTAGCCTTAATAGGGTTGCATCACAAAAATCAAAATTTATACACCACAGACTTATATGACTGGTTAATGCTACAGCACCTAGAGAATGTATACATGGTGGACGTGAAGTTAAAGCTTATCATATGTCACAGAGGAATAATTCATCACAGGAACTGTCACAGCACAATTAACTTGTGCATAGTAGCATACTCTACTATGTCAACTTGGAATATCAACAGCAACATAATTAGGAATTCACAAGTTATATAACTTAATATACGTCCTGCATCATGCTGGAGAACTGTATTTTATATAACAATCTAAACATTTTTATTAAATAGTTTCACTTCACTGATGTGGGATTCCCCTCTGTGTGCTGTCATTACCGTCAATGAATAAAGAAACTGCCTTGGTCTGTTGATTTGGCAGAATGTAGGTAGGCAGAGAGGACTGGACTGAATGCTGGGAGAAAGAAGGGTGGCATTTGAGAGACACTATGGAGCTGCCAGAGACAGAAGCTGGGAATATTAACCAGTAAGCCACAGGTACATAGCGATACACAGATTAATAAAAATGGGCTAAACTGATATATAAAAGTTAGCCAATAAGAAGCTAGAGCTAATGGACCAAGCAGTGATTTAATTAATATAATTTCTGTGTGATTATTTTGTGAAGAAATATAGGGGTCTCAAATATAGCGGATACTTATATAGTGTAATCACAAAAAGCATCCCAATTCATCTTAACATAAAACATAGCTCTTTTATTTCCTCATTTCCCAATATCTTTTTCTTACATGGAATAATCACATTTATACAATCTAGTGTGAGATTCTTTTCAGTACACAATAAGTATTAACTAACTGAAAATAGTATTTCAAATTACTTATTATTATTTTATGTTTGGAAGCTTTGATTTCATTTATCTAGTTAATAAAAATATATAACTGGACATTCTGTAATTCCCCCACAACTTCCTAATCCTATGCTATATGTAGTAAATTTAGAAGAGTAATGTTGTGTTAGATCCCAGCAAGTGAGGCACATGGAAGTCTATGTTTATGCAGTTCTATCCTGATTGTGGTGTGGACACTCCTTTAAGGAACAGAATTTAATATTAACACTCATCTAAATAATTAGCAAAGCAGGATATTAAGAAAGGCAAAGATTCAAGATCTCTTGATGCAGCATTTCTTCATATGTAAAGCTTTTTCTTTCAGACATTGATGATCATGTATTATTCTAGAGAAAGTCAATGGAAGAAACAATTAGCTGAATTTAAACACAGTGTTATATAAAATTCCTGAATGTGATTGTTAGGAAATCTATGTATTTATCAACTTCTACTTTAATTTTAATATTGATAGCCATAGAAAGGAAGCAAAATATCTACTTCGAATGTACATATGAAAATCCAAAGTATTTGAATATTAAATAATGTTATAAAATATTTTATACATTAATTTATTGCCTAATTTTGAAAATATAAATGTCATAAAATGTTTGGGTTTTATATTAAGATTATTTTCTTGAAACCTAAGCTTAGTTTTCATATTTATTTTCACTTGTTTTTTTAAATAATTTTTAAACTTTAAATTTATAAATACCCATTTCTGCCTCACAGAATGCACGTTCTAGCATTGGAAAAAGACACAAACGAAGTAAAATACAGCCAAAACAAATTCTTCTATCCAGAATTAGACTTACTTAGAAAATATTACATATTGTCCTTCATCTTTAACTATAATGATATAAGTGTGCTATTATATCTTGTATATTTTATTTTCTATATCAATAAAAAATTTAAAATGTAGATAAATGGAAACTCTTCAAATGACTGAAACTCATTATAATAGTGAAAAGTCTGGTCTAATTTTGGTAATTATTTAAGCAGTGAAAGGAGATTGGAAGACATAAATTTTTGTGATAATAAAAAAGATGATAAAAATGGATTACATCCTATACTTCATTGGTCTTTTTCCCTTGAAAAACAGACAAGAGTACAATCAATTTTTATTAGCATGGAGCAAAATACAATGAGATATTCTGATAATACTAGGTGAAATTTGTTAAACGCAACAATACAGAAGTAAACTCCTTGAACTGAGTAGTGAGTACACATGATACAGAAGTCAAACCTCTACCTGTGTGCATTGTAGGTCAGCTTCATTGCTCAAATTGATATATTTGAATATGGCTAGAGCATATCTCAAAATTGTATATTCATTAGATTGTTTTTAATTTGATTTAATTCACCATGAAGCAAGAAATATGTAAGTGCATGTGTATATGTATATGAATATATGCATAACACACACACAAATATATATATACTCTTTGTCCTCAGTGTGGTATATTTCTTTATGAATTTGTGACAGCTAATCTTGGTTTTCAATTTAACTAATCTGCAATTGAGTTAAAGCCAAACAGTTTGGTACTCCTTTGAAGATTATTTTATTATATCACATGAATTAATAAGAGCAACCCAAATATACATTCTGATTCTGATTGTGGCCTACATGGAGGAAGGAAGATGTTTACAGTTTGCCTACTTTCATTTTCTCTCACTGGGAAGTACATTTATCCTGTCCCTGAGGCATTATTTTGCTGACGTTAGAACATACTTCTTCAGGATTCAAACAAAGATTGAAGAAGAGTTGAGACATTTATTTTGATGAAGTTAATAATGATCAGATTCTCAAACTTTCAGAAATGGCAATGCCATTGTTGATTTAGCTAATGCACATCCTATAAGCCATTCTAATAAATTGTGTGTGTATGTGTGTGTGCATGTACACAGAGTGGTTCTTTTAGAGAACCGTAAACAATATAGACTAGTGAGTCCAAACATCTGCACATCAGAAATGAAATATTTGTTACATAAATGACTGTCACTTTTCCATCAATTCATTGCCTACATTTTATAAAACTAAAGTTTAAGGATTTGTATCAAATATGTTCGTCTTTGCTTAAGGATGGAACAGCAAAAAGATAAAATAAAACAGAAAAAGTACAATGCAATTTTCATAGATAAGAAATAATTATAGGAACTTTCAGTAGAGATTTTCAGAGGACTTTAAAAATTCACTGTATTGTCTTTGAATAATTGAGGTTTAGGTGATTTTTTTATTCCTTCTATTTTTTGCTAATGTTGAAAATAGACTTTTTTCATTTAACGTATTCTGATTATAGTTTTAAAATAATAAAAGTTCTTATTTCAGAGCAAGACTATATTCCTGTAGTGGGTATATACCACGGAAACACAATGCTTATATGTACGTATGTATGCTTTATAACATATAACACATATATAATGTAACATGTATATTAAAAACTAAAAACATCCTTGAAAAGACTGAAGCTATATTACAAAATTGTTTTCCTTGGGTTATTAAAACATGTAAGGATAACATAACTTGGAGGGAAGTTGGAAAATGAACTCTATTTGGGAGAAATTGGGAGAGGAGTGAGAATTGAAGTGATCAAATTGTATGTATAAATGAAATCGTCAAGAATTAGTAAAAATGTTATGTTAGAAAGTATTATAGTTTTATGATAGGATCATAAAAACTTAAATAGATATTTTCCAGGAGTTATAACTAAAAACTCAGTCCAGGTTTATTTAATTATTACTAGTTTTTAGTTTATGTCTATTGGTTAGTTAGAGTGAATAAAAATGGTTTAATTATTAAAATAAGGCTGAGTCATACTCAGTAAATATGAAAATAAACATACAGTTGTTTACTTTTACATGGAAAGATACATCATTTGAAGACATGCAAACACAAGAGAAAACAATACCATTTTAGCTATACCCTTTGAAAGTAATCATAGCTCAGACCACAGCTAGTACATTTTTACATAATAAAAATAATGTGTTTGAAATTGGCTGTTCATGTTTATCACCAAATTGAGGATATCACTTTCAGGGGCAATCTTTTCAAAGTTATAATTAAATGAATGTCAGTCACAATGAGTTGTGAATGATTTATTTACTTATGTACCCATTATGATTTTGAAAAATAGTTATATAGTAGAAAGAAAGCCCACAGAGGATGTGTGAGAATGGACTGTGTCCTAATTGAAATATCATTGGTATACTCTACAGAATCTTTTGCAATATTGCATCACAAAATATATTTTAAGGGGTTGTTTCAGAGCCAATTACTGGGAAGAGCTCCCAGTCGAAGGAGGGAGGAAGGATTGTAGAAGCCAGAGAGGTCAAGGTTTGGCAAAACCACTGAGACAGCTAACCTGGGCTCATGGATGCTCAAGGACTCTGGACTAACAACTCTGTAGCCTGTGCTTATGTATGACAATTATGCAGCTTGTTCTTTTTGTTGGGCTACTAGTAGAATCAGGACCTTCCCCTGGAGATTGAACTAGATTTTTTTAGAACTATTTTCCATACTAGGTTGACCTTCCCAGCCTTGATAAAGGAGGAAGAAATTAACCCATCTGAATTTGATGTGCTGCACTTTGCTTTACTGAGGACCATGTGAGGACTGCCCCTTTCTGAAAGGAGACAGAAATGGAGGAGGCATGAATGGGGGGAAATAAAAGGAAGTAAGGGACAGGAAGAGAGGGCGTATTTTATAAGTGATCTTATTTCTTGCTTGTAGTTCTTACCATGGAGTCAAAAGACTTAAAATGAATGCAAAAGTCATACATCAAGTAAGTACTAAAATGGAAAGTCACAGCAAAAGTCTACTTTTTCTGATATTTTCCATGTCTTCCAATCATTATGGATGAATATCTATGCCTTCATAAATAACCTGTCTTGAGCAGCAATAAGGATGCATGATGGAAGAATTTATTCAAAATAATTAATAGTGTTAAGCAGAAATTTGAGTAAGTAATATCTACTTGGATCACTAATAAGCACTTTAGATATAAATTTACACATTGCTCACACCAATCTTTTGAAAGGATCATGACTCTTTTTAATATGGAATTATTTGCAATCTAAGAAATTAGATTGCTTAATGGGTATGAGACAATTCAGAAGATTTTAATATATTGCTCTTTTGTATACTCTAACAGTATTCTTTGTCTTGGCTTAACCTGTACATATTTAAATACTATATTAAGTACTTTAGATAAATAATTCAGTTTCTAATTTTTACATAAAATATACAGTTAAAATGCAAAAAAAATAAATTAGACTTTAAGTATAATGAAACTACATAAAATAATTTATTCTAATAACAAGTAAATAAATTATACAGTATAAACTATATACTAATTTGTGATCTAAAAAATCATGAGCTAAAGAAAATGTCTTTTGGTTATGGGAGTTTGGGGTCTCTTTTTCTTATCTCTTTTGAATTTAAAAATGCTTTCAATTTAAAATGTTTCAATCCAAATGTTTCCCCACCCCAAATTCTTCCCAACCAACTTTATCTTCTCTCTCTTCCTCACATAAACACACACACACACACATCAGAATAAGAAAAACAACAATAAAACAGATCTAAACTAAACAAATACTATGCCACCAAAAAGTCATAAAATCCATTTTGTGTTGGGAGACTGCTCATTGTGATGGGGCCTGTCCTGGAGTTTTGTTGATAAGCCCAGTGATAGTGAAGAAAAATGTTTTTCTTGTTGCTGGAAAGTATCAGTTGTAATTGGCACCCATAATCTCATAGGAGTGGCATTAGTAGTAGGAGGGGCTTTGGTGGAATGTGTATGGCCTTGTCGCAGGAAGTCTGTCACCTGGGGCAGGCTTTGAGGCTACCTGTGATCAGGATACTTGTCTCGGTCAACTTCCTATTGCTTGCAAGCCAAGATATAGTCAGCAAACACCATGTTTGCCTGTTTGCTACCATACTCCTTCCCATGATGATAATGGACTGAATCTCCGTAACTATAAGCAAGCCATCCCAATTAGATGTTTTCTTTATAAGAGTTGCTGTTTTAATGGTGTCTCTTCATAGCAATAGGTCACTCAGACTATCACAGAAGCTTGAACCAGGGACTGAGGTATTGTTGTGATAGGCCTGGCTATGTTTTTGGTGAACGAATTTGGACTTTAGTACTTTGAGTTAGGAAAACAATGAAATGCTTTAAGTGTTAATTAATGGACCATACTGGTAGGAACTTGGAAGACAGTGGGGCTGAACCTGAATTAATGAGTAAGAATGTTAGTATGCTGCCTACAGGCAGTCCTCATGGTCTATGTTGCTGAAGACAGTGACTGCTTTTTGTGTTTTTTCAGAATCTACCTGAGGCTGAAGAAAAGACTTTGGATTAATTCCATTGGTAGAGGAAATCTCAAAACAGCTTGTATAAATACTGTTGTGTGATATTAGTGGTAACTCTACTTAAGATTTATAATAAAAAAAAGATGCAAGTTGAACAGGGTAAATTATAAAATGGGAATTTTGAGAAGAAAATGAGCACCAGGAAGTGAAGTGGAACTCAGTCCTGAATTAAAGGAGAGAGAGAATAAGAAATTAAGTAAAGGGAAGGGTGAACTCAGGGCAAGTCTCCAAACTGTGAAAAGGAAGTGAAAAAAGTTTAGAGCTGGGTATGGTGGAGCACACCTTTATTCCCCAGCAGTGGGACAGCAGAGACTGGCTGATCAATAAGTCTGAGGCTAGCCTAGTCTATAGAGCAAGTTTCAGAACAGCCAAGGATAGGCTATAAAGGATTAAAAATTAAGGGTATAAAGTTGGCAAAGTTGTAATTGAAGGAGGGGATGATGTTCCAGCTCTAGTCAGCAGCAGAACTTGGACGCCTTGGCCACGTGGTTCTGACTTTGGAATTAAGGATAAAAGAATCAGGTTATGGAATTTGTCTCAGAGCCTAAAGAAACTTTCTGAAGCCAGGCATGTTCAAGGGTTTCCATGAATGGAGGATTAGTAAAAGGCCATTGCTTGAAGCTGTAAAATTGAAGCCTGGATTCCCTTGCCTTACCCAAGATGTTGGAGATGCCAGGGTCATGGAATACCAGCCTAAGAGAGCTGCTAACAGAGAATGACACCAGCCCAAGACAAACAAGTTTGTTGCAGTTAACAAAGCTGAAGGGAGTGGGAGAGCCGAAGAGTTTTTGACATTAGACACAGAGATGAAGAAATTGGAGTTTGCCGAGCTGGTTTTAGGTCTCGGTTTAGTTCCGTATTTCCTAGCTATGTTCCCTACCTTAAGTTTTGGAATGGAAATATATATCCCGTCCCATTATATGTTGGAGGCTTGTGGTCTACTTTTTCATTTTTATTTTTACAGTGATTACATTTAAAAAACTGCATGACTCTCAGAAGAGACTTTGAACTTTGGACTTTAAATCATTGTTGAAACTATGATAAACCATGGGAACTTTTCAAGTGGAACTAAATGAATTTTGCTTTGTGATATTGTTACAAGCTTATGGGGGCCTGGGAGCAGAATGTGCTAGTTTGAATGAATTGCCCCTATAATCTCTTAGGGGGTAGTACTATTATGAGGTGTGGCTTTGTTAGAGTGTTTATGTTTTGTTGCAGGAAGTGTGTCACGGTTGGGCAAGCTTTAAGGTTCCTGTGTCCAGTATCTCAAGTGACTTTCTGTTGCCTCCAAACCAAGATATATCCAGCACCATGTCTGCCTGCATGCCACCATGCATCCCACCATGAAGATATTGGTCTGAACCTCTGTAACTATAAAGGAGACACAAAAATTAAATGTTTTCTTTAGGAGAGTTACTGTAGTCATGATGTCTTTTCATGTCAATAGGAAATCCTAACTAAAGCGTAGTTATAAACATGTCTAGAAAGTAAGACAACTGAAAACTGTGATACTATGGTAAGGGACTTCTAAAATGTTATTATCACCAAGCTTACTGAGCTATTAACATATGTTGAGAAATATTATTATTTTAAGGTGTGTGTCACTTTTGTTTGTGCTGAGTAACATCTGTTTAATGATATAAAGATGTGTTCTTTTATTTATGCTGCATTTGTTTAACTCTACAAAGTAGTGATTCTTCGTCTGTCTAAAATACATGATGGTCTAATAAAGAGCTGAAAGGCCAAAAGCAAGGCAGGATAGGCGGGGCTGTCAGGCAGAAAGTATAAATAGAAGGAGAAATGAGAAGCAGGAGCAGCAAGAGAACAAGGAGAGTTGGACTCTAAAGGGCAGGCACCAAGCCACCAGCCTGCCACAGAGTAAGAGTAAAGGTGAGATATACAGAAAACAGAAAAGGTGAAAGCCCGGAGGCAAACGGTAGTAGCAATAATTTAAGTTAAGAAAAACTGGCAAGAAACAAGTCAAGCTAAGGCCAAACATTTCTAAGAATAAGCTTCCATGAGTGATTTTT
>NC_022029.1:6171216-6198234 GCF_000317375.1 Microtus ochrogaster
ATATATATAAATATATATACATATATATATTAAAAATATACATATATCTGTCTATTATACAAAAGAGAAACATTTTATACTTGTTTCTGCCTGTCAAACACTGTGGAATAAATAGACTGAGCTACTGACTTGGACAACCACACTCGGTACTTTTTACATGGGCTATGGAAGTAAATCAAACTTAGGGTTTTATGCTTGCAACTCAAGTATTTTTACTCCAACACCCATTCTTCATGTTCTCATTCATGGCAAGAAACTGTGGAATTTTTTTTCCCACAAGTGAAGTTTGCATATTCTGCTACCAAGAACTCTTAGAGTGCAATATGTAACATTGGAATGCAGTGAAAACACTGTCGATTACATGCAACAACAATTCATGGACTACTATATCTCTACTAGCATATTATGTTTTATACCACAAGTATAAAACAGACAATCAAAAACTGTTACTTCATAGAATCTTTTTAAATATTTTTAAGGATGAGTACCTCTTCATGTTGCTGGAAAACATATTCGTGTGGTTCCTAAAACACAAACATGGATTTTCACTTTCATCAAAGCCTTGACTGCACTGGTCTAAGTGGCTGTTATTACTTAGTGTTGTATTTTCCAAGTCCCAAGCAGAGTCTTACACAGTATTGTTAATAACATTTTCCTATTCAAAGAATTAGTTCTTGAATTTAATCTTGATAAAGAGCCAGGAAGCTAAAGTCTATTTCCGGAGTGTCCTGAATTCATACTCATGTGGCTCCAAATAAATATATTAAATATTCCTCAGCTGTGAACAAAAAATATTGAATTAACTTCAAGGTTGAAAATACAGAATCTGAATTACTACAATATCTCCTAGTGATATTTCTAGAAAATTCAATGTCATGTTAATTTCCATAACTAAATTGATACAGTCTCAGTCAAACCAATAAAATTGAATGTTCACTCAGGTCATAGGTGTCACACTTTCTAAAAACCATTAGTAATCAAAATTCACTTGGCATAAGCTTTGCAACAAAATTATTGACATGAGACAATATACCTTTCACTTTGTTATTAAATTAGGAATTTAATACATGTTATAATGATTTCTGTAAGCATGGAAATATTTTCATTAAATAATCCAAATGCTATTGGCAAAGCTGAGCTGGTATATCTGTAAAAATGAAATTTAAAAATAATGGCCTGCCTTCCTAAAAGATCATTTCAATTATTCAATGTGTATTCTCTGTTGAGGAAACTAGGGATACTTTCAGGAAAGAGACATAATTATACATAGATAATAAGTCAGAATGCTTAAAATGGTGTTAGAAATATCATGATAGAAATTAAATTAATTTGTATGAAAAATTACATTTTTACATTTAATTTTTTGACTCTAACTTAAGCTTTTAAGAAAGGTTTTCTTCAATAATAATAGTGCTTATCAAATCAAAAAAACAAGAGATTTCTTTCCACAGCTACTATGGAAAAAATTTCTGTGTGGCAGGTTTGAAACAGCTTGGAGCATAGCTGTTAGAGTAAATATCAGATGTTTCTGTTTACTTGATGTTACTTTATTGATGAAAATACCAAAATAATAGATACTTCATGCTCAGCATGTACATATGAGAGTCTCAGTCAAAGGAAGAAAGTGAGATAACATGGAGAAAAGAAGAATTTTGAGCTAGAAAAACAATAAGAAATCAGTGAATTTGGTATATACAGAAACTCCTAAGAAGGGTAATGGAATGAGCATAATTACTTGAATCACAGAAATATGCCAAACAGAAACAATTTATTACCATTTTAGATTATCTGATTATGTTTTCGCTAATGTTGTCGACATCGGTGCATTTTAGATTTCCCTCCTCTTTCATACCAATCCCTTTGTTTCTTGAGATAGGAAATTTTTAAGGAAAAGTCTGTAATGCTTCTGAAACATGATGGTGGCTATGAACAATTTATACTTTTATTTTTAATTGAACATATAAAACAAACCTAGTGAATGTACATAATTATTTTCTAAAGAGTTATACACTGTTAAAATGTCATCGAGAGGATACAGGAAAAATGTCAACACATTCTTTCAAATGAGAAAAGAACCAAACTGACTTCCTTTCAAATTATGATTATAATATGCTGTTGAATACAACATGGTCAGGTGAAAGTACAGCAAGTATATTGTAGACTAAGTAGTTAATAATTTTCCTATTATCACATTAGTAAGCCAAAGTGCTGTCACTAGTTATATATATACATACATAAAATGTTGTATTAATTCATTTAAATTACTCCAATATATATAATGCTACCAAAATATTTTTAGAAATGTTAAATACCAATTCCAATAATGCCATTACCCCTTCCTCTGTTTTTCTATTCTACATCATTTCTCTGTTTCTTGTGTATACTTAAATTATCATATGAGTAATTCTGAAAATTAGCATTAACAGAAGCTCATGAAGTACAGTATACAGTAATACTTAAACTCTGTATAACCTCATTTCTTTGTCTTGAAAGCTCATCAAAATGCTGTATGTTTGTCCTGATACCTTTATGTTAGAGATTTCATTACACAAATTCAGAAGCCTATGCATAAAAACATGCTTGAAAAGTAAAGGCTAAATGATTGCCACAGTTCTTAAGACTTTATTTATACAGAGAAGATTGAATCTAAACTATCATTATGTTTTTTTAGGAATTCAGTGTATACCAAAAAAACCCACGAAAGTCACTTTAAATGTAATATTAATAACCTAGAACTTTGTAATTTATAAAATACATTTTAGGTGATAGTAAGTGATAGTAATTGACTTGATTTTCTCCTGTACAATCATTTTTGTTTTGTTTTTGTTTTTTTTTTTTGTTTGTTTTTTGTTTTTCGAGACAGGGTTTCTCTGTGGTTTTGGAGCCTCTCCTGGAACTAGCTCTTGTAGATCAGGCTGGTCTCGAACTCACAGAGATCCGCCTGCCTCTGCCTCCCGAGTGCTGAGATTAAAGGCGTGCGCCACCACCGCCCGGCTCTGTACAATCATTTTTAAACTGACTTTACAGTAGGTTTAATAAGTAAGTCATTTATTTAGTTTATATAAGTTGGTAAATTGTATACTTCTGTGTTTTTCCTTCTAGAAAGAGCAGTATTACCTTATCACCTTCAGAAAATGTGGCTCCATCCACTGCTCTTTTCCAGGTGATTTCTGGAATAGGCTCGCCTTCTGCCTCACAGATGAGTGTGACATGACCATTCTCAGATGTTGTCTCATTCTGAAGTTGTAATATATGCGGCTGTACTGTAAAAATTGTACATGTTATTCAATTGATATTAGCCCAGAAAGGTTACTATCCGCAATGAAAATTCCATACTAGATCACTACATATTCGAATGGTATGAGATGACTAATTCCATAGCAGTTACAACTTACTTTCTAAAATAAAAAAAAAAAGCAAATAAGAATGGGAAAAGTTATAGATAATAATCTTTATCTATTTTTATTATAATTAATGTGTATCCTTATAAATCAGTATAAAACATAATTCCTTTCAAAATTTTGTCAATTTGGTGTAACATTCTTTTATTCATTTCCTAAAGCCACAAAATTGAAATCTCCTACTAAAGACACATATCTGTACGCATCCAAACACAAATTGACACATTTATAGCATCTCTTTAGTCATTTTTTGCATTTTAACTTTTAAAGAGCTCAGCAAGTAGACAAATGTTTACAGCTTATTTGATACCTAAGGTGTACAGTTAAAAATAATCATGAAATTTTCCATGACAAAAAGAGATGTTGAAACATTGTTCTGCATGCAATTACAAGTGACTAACTGGGAATGTAATTAACTTTAACACAGCTTTATATCAGTGTTTCTCAACCTGTGAGTCATAAGCCCTTTGCAGGGTTGTGGGGGATGAACAACCCTTTCACTGGGGTTGCATTTCAGATATTCTGCATATTAAATATTGCATTATAATTCATGACAGCAGCAAAATTACAATTATGAAATAAAAACAAAAATAATTTTATGGGATGTCACCACAACATGAGGAAAATGGTCACAGAATGAGAAAAGGTATGACATTTTTTTTTATAATAAAATATACCTACCTTCACAATTTACATAATAGGACCATGTTTTAAAATGTGGAATTTGTGTTACCTATCTGCCCTGGCTAATTTCTCTGGTGGTTTTGTTTTGTTATTGTTGCTGTTCTTTTGCTTTGATTTTATCAACTTGACACAAACTAATGTCATCTGAGAAAATGGACCCTTAGTTGTTTCCTCAGGACTGACGTGGAGACAAGCCTGAGGAGCATTTTCTTGATTGATGGTGACTGTGGGAGGAATCATCTCACTGTGAGTGGGGTCACCCAAGGCATGTTGTCCTGGCTTGTAGATGAAAGAAAGCTAAGAAAGCCAGTTAACTGCTTCTACTTCCCCAGTCCCATGCTTTCTGCTTTAGTTAGCACCTCTTGGTTCCTGCTTTGAGCTCATGACCTCTGTAATAGAGTGTGACCTTTGATTTGTAAGAGGAAATAATCCATTCTCTCCCCAAGCTACTTTTGGTTATTGTGTTTCCTCACAGCAAAAGAAAGCCTAATTAAAACACAGTCTTTCTTTCTCGCTCTCTCACTCTCTCCTTCCTTCCTTTCTTTTCTTTCTTTCTCTTTTTTCTTTTCTTAATTTGCAAAATAAAATCAATAAGATCATAAATCCAGGTGTATGTTGTCAGTACACATAACTTTAAGAATAAAACACTATCAGTATAATTAACTAGAAAATAAAATTAAGTTTTTCTTAATATCAAAAATAAGATCCCTAATACCAGGAATGTCTTGGATAAAATTTAACATATTTTACATTTATTCCTTTTAACTTTTTTAGGTATATTTTATCTTCAAAATAAACACAGATTTTATGAGTGGTCTTCACAAGGTGATCACAAGAATGATGTGATGTGATGTTTTATGCATCCTTTCATGTTTCAGCAATCCTAACGCGTCTCTCTGCTCTCATATGCTAACAACCTAATAAAAGAAGAAATGATGAAAGGTATTTCCCTAGCATTTGTTTTCTTTTGTCTTAAATATAATATCTTTACTGTTTTTTCTTTTTAATTTCACATCATGCACCCCAGTTCTGCTCATTTCTCAGTTCCTCCATATTTTTCATTCAGCATTGCAGTGCCCCCCATGAAAATAAAATTTTGGAGAAATTAAAATCAAACCAAGGCAAAAGAAAAATGAAAATGTGTTGGAGAAACAGGAAAGACAGAAGAGCTAAAGGTGGTTTTTGTTTGTTTGTTTGCTTGATTTGTTTTGGTTTAGTTTTCATTCATTGTTATTTCTAAATATTTACTTTACACTAAGGAATCTTTACTTAGGTTGACCAATGTCAGAGTTAATATTTTAAAAGTTAAATCAGTTTAGAAAAATCTAAGAATTTCCTATATTTCTAAAATGTGTTCCCCTCTCTACCATAGGGAGTTCCTATGCTGGCTTTTGTTTTTGTCATTGAAGACTTGTGTAACTATCATTTTCTCATGACCTGAATTTGAAACTGAAAAACCTCACTAACCTAAATGGCAGTCTTTATTCAATGCAACTTGACTAATCTTACCCCACATTATTCTGGGAATGTGTTATTATTCAAATTTTATGTTTTCATCAGTTTTTTCAAAATTTCTCATCATCCTACTGGAATATAGATATTATGTAGGTCTCTGCCATGCAGTAAATGCTTCCACACAGCAGCTAAAATTACAGACAGCAGATGGCAGAAAGTTTCATTATTCATCTTGTATTCAAAGTAAGAAAAATATTTACAGTCAATAGAATGAGCATATACCTTTCTTAACCATATATTTTACATTTTTCCTTTGTATAGTTATTATAAAATAATTTGATTATAGCATATGTAAAGGTAGTTAAAATTAACTAAATTTTAGTAATATATTTACTTTTTTAAAGCAGGGATATTTTCATTTAATTTTATGTCTATTGGTGGTTTGGTGTGGGCGCATATTTGTATATCACCACCAGGTAGTACCCAGTGAGGCCAGAAGGAGAGATCAGATAACCAGGAACTGAAATTACAAACAGTACTGAAGCACCTTGTGGGTACTAGAAAAAGAACCCAGGCCTTTTGTAAAACTTGTTTAACATTAGTTCCCACAGTTTTTGAGCAATTTTCTCTGTAGTTGTCAAGATAATGAGAGTAAAATCAATATTTTTTACTAAGCTATATGCTCAGAAAGTTGCTTCAGGAAAGCAATATGTCTCTTGATCAATATGAGTAATTCTTAAACAGTGTCTTTTAAGATGGTAAGACACTGCTTATGGCTACAGGGAAATGTCTATATACTCAAGCCTTATACATGAGAAATTTTGAAACTATTAAATGCAAAATTAATTCCAAAATGTGTCCTTCAATGATTTATTAAAATAATTATTCAGAGATGTATGATCTTATATATAGCTCATTGGGTAAAATGTAAACAAATTCTCTTTTTACTATCTATCAATATCCTATGGAATTTTCATATTATTACATGTATATAAAAGGAAAGGCTGGCTGCTTTCCAGCCTGGCTCACACATGGCTAGCTTATGCCCCGAAATAACAACACACAAATTGTATTCTTTTAAACACTGCCTGGCCCATTATATCTAGCCTCTTCTTGGCTAACTCTCAAATCTTGATTAACCCATTTCTACTAATTTGTGTAGCACCGCAAGGTGGTGGCTTACCAGGAAAGATTCAGTATGTCTGACCTGGCAGCTGGCTCCATTGCATCTGACCAACTATGCTTTCTTTCTCCCAGCATTCTGTTCTGTCTACTCCAACTATCAAAATCCAGCCCTATCAAAAAGCCAAGGCAGTTTCTTTATTAACCAATGAAAGTAACAAATAGACAGATGACCCTCCTCCATCACATGTATTTCTTAAGATAATTCTGTCTAAAATTTTATTATTTAATCTTCATTGTTGAGATGAAGAAACAGTTTTTAATATATTGAAAGTTTAGAGTTTCCTTCTAATAGCAGAGCAAAGATTGGTTTTGACTTCCTTCCCTCTTAATGAATATTACATTATAACCACAGCATTGTAATACTTACCAAAGACTTGAAGGAAAGCCTGCTTTTCATCTTCTCCTGCCTTATTTGTGGCTTTGCAGACATAAGAACCACCATCTTTGTTGATTATATTTCTGACCGTGAGTTCTGTATTACTGCCCTTTAAGATGTATTTTTCATTTTCTTCAATGAGCTTGCCATTCCTAAATAAATAATGAAAAAGTTGATATTCACAATATAATAATATACATTTTTTATGGCCAGTAAAACTGATTGTTATAGTTCAGTCAAAATATATTTTTATTGTTCAAGTAAACCTAAGACAAATGTATAAAACAATACTTGATATTTAGTTTCATTTGAAGATAAAAATGACATTTTGAAGTTGAAATCCTAATATTAATCAAATAATGAAAATATAACTTCAACTTAGACAATATTATAAAATACTGTTTTTATTACTGGTTTTTAATTCACTTTGTACCTTATTAATTAGTTAATATACAATCATGTAACATATTTATATACACATGTAGATGACATAAGCACAATTTCTGTGAGAATTCCTTTAATCTCATAAGAAACAATATAAATTACATGAATTTATTTTTATATAAGTATCATCAATAAAAATTAATGTGGCAGTATAGAGAAGAATTTTTTCTCATAGTTATCAATCAATAATTATTATTTTCCAATTTATTTGTACAACGAAATATATCCTACAAAATTTATGTAGTTATAATAATAATGGCTATTAACATTTTTCTATTATATTTTAAAAGCATAAAATATTTTAAAACATCATTCCACATTATAAAATACCTTTATATATTTCTTTTACTTATATTTTTATTTCATTTTGCTCATTTTATTTTCCGTTTTCCTTTTTGCATATTTCTATTTCTAAATTATATTTGGTAATTTGTGAGCTGAATTGATACTATGGCCCATTGACAGAATCTTTCTGTGGTGGAGAATATTAATATTTCTGTATCGGTTTAAATTTCAACATAAAAATTCTAGATGATTATTTTAAAATCCTTCCTACAAAGAAACACAGCAAGACTTTTATATACCATTGAATCTTTCAATGGAATTATATTAATACATAAGTCACAGCAATAACATCAGAGACATCACAGGCATTTTCAAAATACACACCTGAAATATAAGCAATGAAAATATAAGATGATGAAAATCTTTCTGTAGTTAGTGAATACTATTTCTGTGACCATAGAACTTGAGGGTATAGAAATGCAAATTGTAGAGCATGAAGACATAACAAAAATAAGCAGGAGAAAGGAGAATTGAAATAATGTTTTATTTTGTACCTCTTATTGCTAAACAAACGCATGAAATATCCTTGCTGTTTGAACCTGAGATGAATAGAATTTAAATACAGAAGATATTGCTTCAAAATGTCAACTACAATGGTAAAAAATGGAATTAGAAATATGCATATTTATATGAAAATTTAAATAATAGTTAGAAAAAAATATAGAAAACTTCAAAAACTTATTAATAAAAAGTATGAATATGTACAGATAACAACCATTATTAAATAGAAATGGGTTACACATTTCTATGTTTATTTTTTAAATGTACAGAATATTTACTAGCATGCACTGAAATAGAAGAAACAGTGAATGGAAATTGTTATTAAATAATTTGCTAATTGGCAAATATTTAATATAATTAACAAATGACATAAAAAATTAAAGTCAAACATAACCACAGACTGAAAGAAAACAGCATCCTTAGAAAAGATGCTGTTAAGGAAGATAAATGCAAAGTACACAGAAAGAAAATAAAAAAAAGCAATATTCACTGAAGCTAATGCAAATTAAAAGTTCATTATGTTTACAAATTGTACACACACACACACATATATATGTGTGTATATATATATATATATATATATATATATATACAGAGAGAGACAAAGATAGAGAGACAGAGACAGACAGAGGGACAGAGACAGACAGACAGAATGAATAAAAAGGGCATAGAATAAGAAATGAATTCTGAAGTTATCAAGGCAAGAGAAACAAGAACACTGAAGCAATATAGAAATTAAATATGTAACAACGTTTAATGAATTATGCTAGGCTCTTACATGGAATTAAAGACCATGAACACATTTCTATAAAAACATGTCATTAAAGACTGACTAATATAGAAATCACTTGAATAGCCCTTCATCACAACAATAAAAATGCATTTATATTACAACCTTTAGCCAAAAAAAGTGGTGAAAAGCTGGTTCAGCTAATTTGAATAAGAAACAATCAGGCTGACTTTTCAACTTTGTCACAAAATAGTACAGGGAGATATACTCATTTTGATTCTCAGCTGGAAGAATCTGGAATTGCCATCAAAACAAATCTTTGTGTACCTGTGAGGGAGTTTTTAGATTAAGGTTGTTAAAAGTGTAGCTGGCTAGTCCAACAGTACCATCCAAAGGCTGGAATTCTAAGCAGAATAAAAAGGACAAAGGTAGCTGGGCCGAAAAATTCAGAGCTGTCTGCTGATGCAATTGAATCAGGTGTTCCGTGTTCCCCTGCTATCCCTCAGTGGAAGGAAACCTCAAACTGTGAGCAATGTTACTGTCTTCTCTTAATTACCTTTGTAAAGTATTCCTTCAGAAAACAGAGTAGCCCTTTACCAATTCAAGCACAAAAATAGGATTACTGAGCATGCAGCGGCTATATCAGCTTCTTAATCCTCGTACTGCATAAGAAAGACATCAGAATCTGAATAGGAGAGTTTTTTGTTTTAATTTAATTTATTTACTCATTTTATGTCCCAACCACAGTTTCTTCTCCTTTCTCTCTTCTTACCCCCCTCCCTGCCAATCCCTCCTTCTCTGTTTCTGTTAAGGAAAGTGACAGGCTTCCCATGGGTATCACCAAAGCATAAATTCTCAAATTCCAGTGGGACTAATCCTCTCCCCTTGTACTAAGGCTGGACAAGGTAATGCATTATTCGGAGTGGGTTCCTAAGAGGCAGCCAAAGCTTAAGGACAGCCCTTGCTCCCGTTGTTAGGAGTCCCACAAGCAGAACAAACTACACATCTGTCACATATGTAAAGGGCCTAGTTTGGTCCTACGCAGGCTTCCTGAATGTTGGTCAGATTGTATGAGTTCCTCTGAGCCAAGTTAGCTGTATCTTAGGTATTGTTGTGATATTCTTGACACCTCTGGCTCCTACAATTCTTCCTCCCTCTCTTCAGCAGAATATCCTCGCTTGTCATGTTTGGCTGTAAATCTTGCATCTGTTTCTAACAGTTAATGAATGAAGGTTCTTTGATGAGAACCAGGGTAGTCACCAATCTGATCAGAGGAGAAGGCCCGTTCATATTACATATTAAATATTACTCGAAATCTTAGCTGGGGACATTATTGTAGATTTGTGGGGGTTTCCCTTTCATCAGATTTCTACTTGATCCTGAAATGCCCCCTCCCTTTCCAGTCATCTCTTTCAACATTCCTCTCTGTAGTGAGCTGCGTGGTGTCACACCTGATGGAGATGTATAATCGAATCGTATGGCTAACGTCTGACTTATGCCTGATCACGAAATGATCATCAGATGCTTGCATATGCGTGGGCCTATGGGCAGTGCCCACCTGGCAATCCAGGATTGGCAGCCCATGCCTACTTAAGGGCTGAGAGAGGTTTGCTTGGGGAGAGAGGTCAAAGAGAGAGGAAAAGTGAGAAAGTGAATAAAGTCCTGGAATAAACTGCAGTGAGAAGAGCTCGGGTGGTTGCGTCATCCTTGCAGAATGAGGGTGACAGTGACAGTTGGTGGCCTCATACGGGGAACCTCCAAACCTCTCTCCGTGGAGCCCAGAACTTGCTGCAGCCATGGGGTGCATCGGTAAGATTGAGGAATCACAATAATGCGGGTTTTATGCTCTCACCTGTAGAAGAGGTAGAGCGGGAAAGTATAGCCCTGACCAAAGTGGAAGGTTTAAAATGAAACTAAAAGGAAGAATGGGATTTTAGAATGGTTGATTTTTCTGGCTCTTAAAGAGCTGTTACGGAGTGCATTAAAGAGGTTCTTGACTGAATGTGACACAATTGCTCCTTGGTTTGCCTTCGCTGGCAATCTTAATGTGTCATCCTGGGACAAGCCTGGTAGAGAGCTGATTTTTCCACTGAACAAGGTATGCTAAGGAAGGGAGTTATATTCGTGTGCTTCTAATTACTGAGTCCTCCAGAGTTTGCAGTGGAGTGTGAGCAGTTAGGGCTCCAAGACCAAGGAGCTCTAGGCGGCTCCAAGGCCAAGCAGCTCTGAGGGTCTGCGAAGCTGCAGACACCGGGACCTGCCTTGAGGACCACCAAGGCCAGAATGCTAGGCCACTCCCAGCATGGATGCCTCAGGGCATAGAAGCACAGCACAACCACAGGAAGACCTGTTGACCAGGACCTCTGTCCTAGCCGGGGGGAACCAGCCAGACCAGTAGGTGCCTGCCTTGCCGCCAAGCCTCTACCTTCCAGCTCGGTTGTGGGGAGCCTCCGCCTCTTGGCTATCGCTGAGATCTGAGGCTGAGCGCGATTGGAAAATCGCAGTAGATTGTAGTAAATACCTTTAAGAATGTAATGTCCCCGCTCAGCAGGAAGTAGCCAGACGGATTGACAACGTCCAAATTCCCTATAAGATAATTTAAGCCGGGCCCTTTCAGAGCAGAAGCAGGATCAGCTGAGCTGCTCGGGAAGCCAAAGAGGTGCACGAGGGAGAAGGTGTCTTCCATGCACTCAGCTGACAAGAATAAATGAGCCACAGGGGTATGGCAGTTGGGGTCATGGCAAAGCCACTCCTAATGACAGGAGCAGGCAGAGGAAAGCCAGGGAGGGGAAAGCAAGATTGCCTCCCCTTCCTCTCCTCTGTGCTGGCCCCTCTGCTACCAGTTCTGACTGCCCTTGCGACTGCCACAAGCACAGCCACGGCTGTGGCAATTGGCTCAGCTTGGCTGTGAATGGAAGTATCTGGGGCTGTGTGTGATATGAAAAATCTAAAGAATTGTCTAGCTATCCTTTAGGTAATTGGTCTGGTGAATTCGAACAACAACTGGAAAAGTTGCGGTGGTGATTGTGACTGTGAACTCCACATGCATGGATACCAGCCTGGCAGAAGAACTATCTTCCTGGATCACTCCATGGATCATCTGAAGGAGTGAGCGGGATAAGAGCCCTGGCAAGCTTAATGGTGCTTGCCTCCCTGGTATGCCTGTGGTGCATTTGTCACATAAGGGTTTCACAACATTGCAATGGAGTTATGATCATTCAGGCCTTCACGGCCATTGAAGCAGGACAGTCTCCCCAAGTTTGGCTAGAGATGTAAGAGCAAGTCTGATTGCATGTGGGTTGGTGTCTAGCTCCCACCTCTGTAAAAGGCACCGGACAGGTCTAGTGTTCTCTGAGTGGATGACACCTGGACAAACACTAGTACATGTTTCATTTTTAACAGAGATCAGACCTCTACTCTTACCTGATGCTTTATAAAACAAAAGGGGAAACTGTAGCGAGCTGTGTGGTGTCACACCTGATGGAGATGTATAATCAACTCCTATGGCTAAAGTCTGACTTATGCTATGATCACGAAATGATCATCAGATGCTTGCATATGCGTGGGCCTATGGGCAGTGCCCACCTGGCAATCCGGGATTGACAGCCCATGCCTACTTAAGGGCTGAGAGAGGTTTGCCAGAGGAGAGAGGTCAAAGAGAAAGGGAGGGAGAGGAAAAAAGGAGAGAGGAGAGAGGAAGGAAAGAGAGGGGAAGAGAGAGAGAAAGTGAATTAAGTCCTAGAATAAACTGCAGTGAGAAGAGCTCTGGTGGTCGCGTCATCCTTGCTGGACAAGGTAGAGACAGGACACCTCTCCTCCATTTATCCCTTCACCTGATCCCTCAAGTTCCCATCCCCACCCAGGAGATCAATTTCCCCTTCCCAGGGATATCCATGCATCCCTCTTTGTGTCCTCCTTACCTGGTCTCTCGTGGTTCATGAGTTGTAGCATAGTTATTCTTTACTTTACAGCTAATATCTATTGAGAGAGTACATACCACCTTTCTGGGTCTGGGTTACCTCATTTACTATGATTTTTTTTTCTGGTTCCAACCATTTGCCTTCGAATTTCACAATGTCATTATTTTAATACTGGAATAACACTCCATTGTATAGATATAGCACACATTCTTTATCCAATATTTGGTTGAGGAATATATTGTCTCTTTCCAGGTTTTGTCTGCTATGAATAAAGCTGTTATCAATGTAGTTGAGCAAGTGTCCTTGTAATTATTGAGCATACTTTAGATATATGCCCAAGAGCGGTATAGCTGGGTCTTGAAGTAGATTGATTCCCAATTTTCTGAGAAGCCAACAATATTACTTTACAAAGTGACTGCACAAGTTTGCACTCCCACCAGCAATGGAGGTGTGTTCTCTTTGCTATAAATCCTCTCCAGCATAAACTGCCAGTAATGTTTTCGATCTTAGCCATTGTGACAGCTGTAGGATGGGATTTCAGAGTCATTTTGATTTGTATTTCCCTGATGGCTAAGGATGTTGAACATTTCTTTAAGTGTTTCTGCTGAGAATTCTCTGTTTAGTTCTGTACATGCTTTCTTTTTAATTGGATTACTATATTTTTTAATGAAAAGAAACCAGGATAAATAAAACAATCTTTTACAGTAAAAGAGCTGCCATAGGTATCACAGTTCCTGACCTGAAGCCATACTGCAGAATTATGGTAATAAAAACAGGATGGTATTGGCATAAAAACAGACAGGTAGATCAATAGAATCAAGTCAAAGATCCAAGCATAAATCCATATAGCTATGCACACCAGATTTTTGACAAAGAAGACCAAATTCTACAATGGATAAAAGAAAGCAATTTCAACAAATGGTGCTGGCAATATTGGTTATCAGCATGTAGAAGAATATAAATAGGTCCATATTTATCATCAAATCCAACGGTGTTAAAGACCTTAACAAAAATACAGTTACAGTAAACCTGATAGAGAAGAGTGGAAAGTAGTCTTCAACACACTGGCACAGGAGACAACTACATGAATAGAAAATCAGTAGCACAGACAATGAGATTGAAAATTAATAAATGGGACCTCATGAAACTGAAAAGTTTCCAGAAGGCAAAGGCCAGTTGCAATAAGACAAAAGGACACCCTGCAGAATGTGAAAATATTTTCAGTAATCCACATCCAAGAGAGGGCTGATCTCAAAATTAAATGAATAGGGGAGTCTTAATGCATTGTGGTATTTACTCTGAAAATCAATAGAATTCACCTAATTAATAGACTGAAAACCATAATCTAGTGGATATTTTATTTTAAAAATTTTCATATGATATATTTTGATATTATTCTTCCCTTCCCCAACTCCCCCTGTCACCATTTGAATGTTGGCTCCCTAACTCTTTAAGTGAACCAATTTGGAGACAGAGACTTCAAAAATTAAAGAAATAAAACAAGTTTGTGTTTGAATAAGTGACACTTGTGTTTGATGGGTAGTGTGTGTGTGAAGTTTGATTGACGGTTGAGCTCCATAAATCCACATGGCATTTTCCCTCCTCTCCAGCACTGGTTTTACAAGCACGAAAATGCAAACACATATCTGTTACGTGGAATGTATAGATAGAACTAAAGTTCCCATGTCTGTGCCATCTCTCTATCTCAAAGAACCTATGATCTGAAAAAAAAAATTAAAAAGCCGCATTTTTATGCAGTGGAAAGGCTGTAACAGGATGAAGTGAAGAAGTGGACATCAGGATGCAGGGAGAAAGTCCTCATCAGCAACCAGTCCCATTGGTACCTTGGACTTGGATACCAGGCCTCCAGAAATGTGGAGAAATACATTTCTGCTATTTTAGTCATCTAAATCATGTGTTTTCTTACAGCAGCTGTGGTTACTAACTCAGTGGGCTCCTATCATATCACTTGTGTGTACCATCTCTGCTTAGCAGGTTGTCTGGATCCTTTAGTGCATCTAACTACTCTTCCCAGTGTTTACAAGAATTTATTTTCAAAGTTTTGATATGCTATATCTACAGATAAATGGGATCAAATAAAATTTTCAGTAAAATAAATATATCTCTACAAATGTTACAACAATACAATCCTATTCACACAATACATTTCTTTTTAAATCAGACACCAAAAAATTGTTCGGATTCTAAGTATTCTCCATTATCACCAAGAAATGGTATTTGAAGGCATCCAGATGAAGAAATATAAACATTCTGTACTCGATTAATTTTAGTTCTTATGATAATTTTATTTCCAAAAAGTATAAGAAAATAATTTTCAAGAAATTTAAGAAGAGAAGTTAAATACCTCTGGGCATGTATAATCATTAGGTTAATGGTCTAGATAATTATTTGTTCTTGGGAATGAATGACATAGGAACTTTTCTATGACTCAATTAGATATACTATGAACTCAAGGGATTATTTGGAATCCAGCACTCACTGAGATACATGATTGCCTTGGGTTACTATGCTAATGTCTGATGGACAATCCCAGTAAAATATTATTACCAAGAATTAAAATCTGCATAAATATGTTCCATTCACCTTGTTTGTAGAACTAGTAAGCTTATTGAATACTGCTATGATAAAATTATAAACAAGATAAAGATCTTAAAATCCTATTATCAAAACTTGTTTAAAGAGCAATAAAAATAGTTGTGGATATTGTTATTTTTAAAACAAATTACAAAGTTTAAATATTGTGAATTTTATCTTTGTATAAACACAGACTATAGTTATTAAGTTTCAAACCTAGGACAAACAGTGGAGGTGCCTATTTAACATATTAAAATTTGACCTGGCCACCAGATTCTCCCAACATCCCTCAGTCCCTACCCTTTAGAGGATACATTTTACATAGCCCACTCTCTCCTCTGAAGTCTCCAACACAGAGGCTGCTCTGCCTTCCTCCAGAACCTCATCTCTATATCCAGACATTTTGATTACCTGCCCCTTCCCTTTGGCGTCCTGGCTGCTGCACCTGGTTCCCCTCTTTCTTATCTTCTCTCTCCTCTTTCTTCCACATCTTTCACAGGACCCAGATCAGTCTAGTGAAGTAGACTCTTCCAGATGTCCTTGTCTCTGACTATGCTTTCCTACCATAAAATTTCTTCCCACTGTACCTAGGAGCAGTCATGTCCTTTCCTTTCTATTTCCTTTATTTCATTCAATACTAATTACTTTGTGATATTTTTTACAGATGGTCATTTATAAGTATAACAATTGTTAAAAATCTTAGTGTTCCTTCAATAAACTCCATATTTATATTTTGTATATTAATTATTTTATAATACATATTATACACATATTTATGTATGTGTGTATAAAATACTTAAGTATGTATATTTGTGAAGCCAGAGTATAATATAGGATATGACATTCAGGAATGCTGTCATTTGCTTCTTGACACGGTTTGTCATTGGGCTCATCACTTATCCTAGAATGGCTTGCCAGTGATCTTCTATGATCCTAGTGTATCCACCTATTTATCCTTAAATTGACAACAATACCAACATGTCTGGAATAGTCATAGCGATAAAATCTAACTCAGGACCACATGCTTATGAGGTAAGCACTTAAGTGACTAAGCCAAATCCTTAGCCGCATAAACTGTGCTCTAACCCTTACGTACAAGATTGGCCTTTTGAAGCTTTATTGTCTTCAATTTTTTTCCTCTGAGCAACAGTCAATGATAATAGAGAACAATAAAATGGTGCTTGGTAATAATGGAATCAAAGCATATTTGAAAACTTAAAATAATAGGCAGAAGTAAACAATTAAATAATAGTTTTTAGAATACATTAATTTCTTTTTATGAGTAATTTTTTAAATTAAAAAATAACTTCTTGAAATGTCATATATATAATTATTTTATAATGTAGTACAAAAGAAAATATGCAGTTACTTTGATATAATAGTAAGTGATGTTGCATTCAAACAATATGGTTGCTAAGAATGCTAAAACATCCATTTTAATACGGACTTTGTTCCAGCAGCAAAACATAGACTCAATCAGTAACAAGGCTGCAGGGCCAACGTTGAACAAAAAAAATACCTCTGTGGCTCCAGCAAGCAGTCTCTGTCAATCTTTCCCTAAGGGACATTACGACAAGCTCACATGCTGTACTCTTCATCTAGCCAATCTAATATACTTAGCCAGTAATTAATAGCACCTGAGGCAGGCAAGATGCCTCATTGAGGTAAAGTACTAACAAGTTTGGAAATCAAAGTTTATTCTAGTTTCCACAGTGAAAGGCAAGAACGAGATCTTGAAAGTCGTCCTTTGATATCCATAAATATGCTATGGTATGTACACACCAGTACTGTCTCACACCCACACCCACGCACACGCACATTCATAAAAACACACTAATTGTCAATTATTTTTAGAGCTTCTTTCATTATTTCTGTTATTTATGAGATATAAGACAGTTATATCATTTCCTTATCCTTTTCTCCTTCTAAAATCTCCTTATTTGCTTTTCTTTTTATCTTATTAAAAATAGATTTTTTTCATACAATATATTTTCATTTTGGTTCTCTCTTTTAAATTCCTGCCGGGTCTTCCCTACTTCCCCTGTCATAATATTTCACAACCTTTCTTCCTCTTTCTCCTTAGAAAGCAAAGAGGCATTTAAACAATGAAATAAAAAACAGTCAAACTAGAATAGTACAAAACAAACAAGTAGAAAAAAAGGGGCCAAAAAAGTTCTCTTTCAAATCCTTGCTATCTTTCTTACTAATTTTTGTTACATCTAGATATGTTTATGTGTACATATATTCCACAATAAAACCCATTCAGTTTATAAAATGTTACTTATTGTCTGATTTCAGAGATGATTCTTTGGTGTTAGATAATATATATTTTGAAGGAGCCTAGACAATGTTTGTTTCTTTCTATATAATTGTACTTTCAAATATTACTCTGTGAGCACAAGAACACCACATAGAAGACATGGGTCTTTTACTTACCGAAACCAAGAGATGGTAGGATCTGGAGAGCCTGAGGCCCTACAAGTTAATGTCATCTCTTCTCCTCTCTCTGCAGTAGCATTGAAGGACTTTTGGGGCATCACGATGACTGGTGGAACTGAAGGACAAAGGACAGAGTAAAGAGCTGCAATCATAACGCTGCACCAACACTATTCTGCCACTGTCTTTTAGTGCTTTGAATCTTCATTGTTGTTTTCTGTTTTCACAGAGAATTAAGGTCAGTGATATGTTTTCTTATATATAATTGGATAATTCACCATGTTATTAGTTTAGTATTTCTTAACCTGTTAAACAATGAATTGTGTATTTTAGCGAACATATATAATGCAGGAAATATGTCTCACACAAAGACACAGCAGCACTGACTTAATCCATACTGAAATCTACTTTTAGCATAAATGGATTTCCTATTTGGGTTCTTATTGGCCTATGTAATTCCATAGGCCATCATTCACTGTTTCAAGACAGGGCTTTCAAATTAGGTGTCAAACCACAATGTTCTTTCTGATTAACTACACTTAATTTCTTCAAACAACTATAAAACATTTTATGAAGAGAAACTGCTTCAGCTATAGAGTATGAAAATAGATTTTCATGAACAATTCAATTTTAAAATTAAGCTTCCTCAATTTCAAACTAATTACATTGCAAGATTGTACATGCTGCACATTCTGGTCTTGGTGAAACTGTGGCTGAAATGCAGTGTTTGCAATAAACGGGTCACAGACTTTCACAGTACTGCTTCAGTATCAAAGGACAGCCCGTGCTTGGCCTCAGTGCTCATCTTCGCGTTCTTAAATGGTATATGATAAAGTACTACATACAAAATAAATATGTCAATACATTGATTACCCCCACCCTCTCTCTCTCTATATGTATATATATTATATGATATATATAATATATATACATATATAATCTCCAAATAGACAGGTAGTAGTTAGAGGTATGATTACAATCTTCAGAGTAGTGCACAGGTCAGCATTATAGGGCATTGTCACAAGGAAAATAAGAGAATTCATTTTTTTTTTGTTTTTTTATGACAGGGTTTCTCTGTAGCTTTGGAGCCTACCTGGAACTAGCCCTTTTAGACAAGGCTGGCCTCAAACTCACAGAGATCTGCCTGCATCTGCCTCCCGAGTGCTGGGATTAAAGGTGTGCACCACCACCGCCCAGCAAGATAATGCATCTCAGTAACTAAACACAGTACCTCACATGTTTGCCATTATGAGGGTTGATACACAGATCATAATCTTACATGGAATATCATAATATTTATGATTATAATCCCCAAAGATGGACTTATAGATATCAACTCTTAGTTTGAAGGACATATTCATTTCTCTATATCTTATGGCCTTTCTGTTATTATGGACAGAATAATTTTTTCAATATATAACTTACTACTGCAATGTTTTGTTGTAAGTGAATATCAAATGAGGCATGAGACTTCTTGTGCTCTCTTTATTTTAATTCTTTTTTAAATATTACAACATAATACCAAGTTTCCCTTCCCTCTCCTCCTTTCCAATCCCCCAATACTTCTCCCCATCTTTCTTCATATGTATGGCCTTTTGTCATTATTATTTTATACATATATGTATACAATACTTATTTATTCCTAAATGTAAGCTACTCAGTTCAAATGTTACTTTTATGTGTGTTTTCACAGCTGTTTGGTATGGGATAACTAATTTGTTCACCTTTTTTCTTGCTTTTCATATGTCTGTCCTATGTATTTTGCCCTTGCCTTAGAATTACACATGGAAATATAATGCTTTTTCTTTTCCTTTGGCAGGTTATCAGGTTTTGAGAATTCAGGAGTATAACAGTCCTGTCATGTCCGGAAGGTGTTATCTTGCCCAATCTATAACTTATAATTTTTCTGCCCTGCTCCTCTAGTTTTCCTGAGGCCTTGGGGATAGAAAGAAATAGGACGGAAATGTCCCATATAGGATTGACTAAATTCTATGGTTACTTGGTATCTGGACTTCAAACAGTTTTGGAGGCTATAATCAAGCACCATTCATTGCAAATTGTAAGTGAAGTTGAGGAATGATTAAATTGTTTATATGGTAGCAACACATTTTTAACGCACTGCAGAAAGCAAAAATATTAGCAGAAATCCCTCTATTATGTTTCTTTAGATAGAAACACTTCTGCACTAGAAGAGAGTTTTTTGGTTCCCTCGCTGATGTTGTTGCTAACTGAAAAGGCTGCTTAATATTTGCCATAATTTTATTATCAGGAAAATTTCAAGGTTGGAAAAATATTACTGCTTATGTTTTACATAACACTGAAATTATTAAGAAAATGTTCATTCTTATATTACAGTGTAAACCAACAGAAGTGTAGTCTAACTAAAAATTTTATACCATGTTCTTAAGACCTATTACTAGGCTGCTCAGATTAATATGACACCCACAAAACCAAATCACAGTATTGTCTTTTGCTCTTTTAATTGGTTTGCTTTTTCTCCCATTTTAGGTACTATAATATAAACTTATATCTCTCAGCTTGACCAATATATTTTTATTTTCATTACATTTACTTATTTGTATATGTAATCTTGCATGCATACTCATGCCATAGAAGGAAGGTGGCTGTCAACAGACGACCTTAGGGAGTCATTTTTTTTGTCTTCCGCTATGTATGTCTCAAAGAATGGTGGTAAGAAAGATTATACACTGAGCCATGACCCTGTTCTGTTAATACAGATTTTGATACTTGCACACATTTCCATTTTACATTATTGGGAACTATCAAGCTAAGATAATATTTATTATGTGTTTTATTAGGAGCTAAAATATAAAATCGAAATAATATACAGTTCAAATAGGGCAGATGTCAAATGTCTCCAAGGATTTTTCCCTTTTTTGATATAAATGTTTACTAATTCAGTTGCACTCATCAGACATATGACTGTATTGGACATCCTTGGAACAATGTTAAAGATGATAGTAAGTCACATGTGGAGGCTCAGGATTGCAGATAAGTCCTCTGAAAGAGCAGCCAGTGCTCTGAACCACTGAGCCAACACTCCATTCCATTACTTGCCTGTGTTTATATTTTATAATTTTTATCATTTTTGAAAGTCATATAATGCATTCCAGTGCATTATTACAAGATGAGATGACCAAGTTGAAAGTAAAAACCTATGTCTATGAACAAAGAAATTATGTCTTATCTTCAGGTCTTCTGATGATTTCAATAGCATATAAACACTGAAAAAAATAAAAATGTGAACTGACTTAGAAATCACATTTGCAAAGCTTAATCATAGTTCTCAAATAGTGTATAAAATTATTCATTTTAAATATGATTATTAAATCATCTGATAAGGAAGCAAGGATTCTGCTGTTACAATTTACATCATTGTCATTTTTGTATAATTAATCTCATAATAACATGTGAAATGTGATGGCAGTGCGGTGTAGACTGTGGATTAAGTTAATTCATTAATATAAAATTTCTTGGTAATATGGAAAAAGTGATTACATTCCAGTAGACATACCAGGTCTCTATGAAATCATATCTACATTTCTACATTTACCCAATTCATTTAATTTTTTTGTTTCCTTTCCTATGTAATATAAGCTGAAATTACATCTTAGTTTTCCTTAACATTGGTTACTTGCAATAAAATTTATTTTCTTATTGATGGAGATGGATCAACCTAAACAGATATTTAATAAAAATAGTTTCTAGACATCAGAACATACAGAATTCTACATATTTATTTTATCCAATGATATACATAAACAAAAGAAAGTAATTTTAGAATTTTATTTGAAGACTAGCTCACTGCTTAAAATAACTCAAGTGGATATAGTCATTTCTTTTTGATAAATATTTCTGAATTGTGAATAACCATCAATGTCAGAAAAAAGATCAGTACTTCATTTCTCTCTTGCTATAAACCTCTTATTATGTCCTCAAGTTTGAGAAATGATGACAACTATGGGTATGATACACATTTACTTTTAAACAATCAATACAATGAGGCAGTGATAGAACCATGATTGCATAGTTATCACTGGATTTAAAAATAAAGTTTACCAGGAAAAAGCAATAGATCTGACATCATTGGATAATAATAGTGAAGATGAAATAGTTGTATTATGATTTTTAAAAGTATACATATAGTAGAGCAAAACGATCGCAATCTTATCTGTGGGGTCATTTGGCATATAAATCATTAATGTCAAATCATTTGGAAGATTCATTGCTACAGGTTGTATAGAGAGAATTGGTTTACAATTCAGCTGGAGAATTTCAGTGTTGACTCAGCCTCTCAGAAGGCTACCACTTGATTTTTAGCCGTAATATGATCCCTGGAATATGTGATGCACAGGAAAATTCCCTTAGCAATCCTTGAAATCATTACCTTTCCTGGGAGTTCTCACCTGTCCTAAACAAACCCTCAGCTTGCTTTGAAGTTCAGTAAGACTTTCACCGAGCTGCTTCACTCAGATAGATGTTGGTTGACAATGAGGACAAGAAGTTTTCCATGCAAATTGGGCCCCTGAGAGTCTTGAACTGTTTCTACTTGGTACACCCTATCTTTTCCTTTCAAATAAATATTTTAAATGTGCATACCCTGTAGAGTGTGGGCAGCCATTTCAAGCAGTTAGTCTTCAGAAAAAAAAAGCATATAGATATAGAGCTTGTAAATGAGATCTTGTGAGGAGAAAATTATATAATTAATAAAATAAAAATGAATAGCTTGCTAGAGATGAAGCACGAACTAAATACTTGAGGATGAATGAAAATTGGCTTAGTCTTAAAAGGAAAAGTGTATATATCTATGTGTGTGTTTATATATATATATACATATATATGTGTGCATATATATGTATATATATATAGAGAGAGAGAGAGAGAAAGGTAAAGGATGGAAGAAGTAAAGGAAAGAAAGAGAAAAAGATGGCAGAGAATAGGAGGGGAAGAAGGCAGAGGAAGTGAGAGGGATGAGTACTCGGGGGAAGATGGACAAGGAGTGAAAAATGAAGGAAAAACATTATACAGTGGGCAAGGAGCAGAGGTCTCGGCAACGTGCAAAGCACAAAATGAAAAATAATTGTAAAAACACAAACTGGTCCAGAGAATAAATATTGTGTGAAATTGAGTATTTTTCTGTTTATTTCAATCTAATGTTAATCCTCTCTATTCAGATATCTTCACTATTATAAATACACATACATTAGATAATTGTCTTTTTTTTTTTTCGAGACAGGGTTTTTCTGTAGCTTTGGAGCCTGTCCTGGCACTAGCTCTTGTAGACCAGGCTGGCCTAGAACTCACAGAGATCCGCCTGCCTCTGCCTCCCGAGTGCTGGGATTAAAGGCGTGCGCCCTTTTTTAAACAAGATAAAAACAATTTTTAAAGGACTAGCCATATGTGTGTTGTAGAATGATTAGTCTTGAAGCTGTTTGCCAAGTCATTATATGTTTTGACACATGTGGGGAAAAGAATACATGAGTGCATCTTCAGCTAACTCTAAGATCAATTCCATGATGTGTTTATTTCATTAATATAATGTTAGATTACACTTTGATTGTTAGCCTTTCTTTTCTCTTTTTTTTCTTCAACTGTTGTAGTTTGGCTTCCAATAAATGACAGGACCCATGTCCCAAGTTGTATTTATCATATTAATGTATTATAACACAACTACCAACACCAAAACAATCTAAGCCAGTCCCTACATAACTAGAGGAACACATCTGTAAATCAGGGGAACTCAGATGAGACACTTAATTTGGAAATGAGAAAATGCTGGGCTCTTGTCAGAGACTAACATTATATTTTAAGATGATGTCTTAGATGAAACACCATGACTGTAAGTATGGTCTCTGGCTTACACTTAGACTCTGAAGTCTATTACAAAAGGAAGGCACGAAAGAAACCCAAGCAGAGCAAAACCAAGAAGCAGGAGTTGATGCAGAGACAGTGATGGGGCATTGCTTACTGGCTTCCTCCCCATGGCTTGTTCAGCCTTTTACTTATGGACCCTAGAACCAATAGATGGGACCTCCTGTATCAATCACGAATCCACAAAATTCCATCAGCTGGATCTTATGGAGAGATTTTCTTAATTGAGGCTCTCTTTTAAGTGACTCTACTTTGTGTCAAGTGTCACAAAACTAGTTGTGCTGTCTAGCACAACTGATTCTTTGTCAACTTGACACACATGCACACCACTTTTAAGTCACTACCTTGCCTCTCTCATTTATCTCCAGTATCTTACATTAATATTGACACCACAATATAAAATATTCCAAAATTTAAAAACCCCACATCTTTAAAAATTCAGGCTCTTTAAAATACAACTTTTTTTTTTAAAAAAATTCAAGTCTCTCAACTGTGGGATCCCGTAAAATCAAAATTAAAATAAATAATTTACAACTTACTTCAAGAGGGAAGAACCAGGGCAATGTAACAAAATGAAAAAGCAAAAGCAATCTCCAAAAGCTTAAGTAACTCAATGTCCAGTCATCTGGGATTCAGTCACAATCTTCTGGGCTCCTCCAAAAGGCATGGCTCACTTCTAGGTCTCCATACTCTCTACATGGTATCTTCTAGGGTCCCGCTGGCTCCACTCCACAGCTGCTGCTATTCTTGGTGGTCATCCCTTATATTGGCATCTCCAAAACATTGCAATCTTTGTCTGAAATTTGGCAGCACTTTCTCAAGTAATCTCTGTGAGGCTCTTTTAGTGGTGCCAGGCCTCAAATTCTATGCATGACCCCTTCAAACAAATGCCTTCAATTACCTCTGGGGCTGAATCTTCACCAATGGCCTCTCGTGACCTCTAAGAGTGTCAAAACTCAGTTATTCTCAATGGCCCCTTTATGACTTCCAAACCAGTACTATCTGGCTGAATATTACACTAGCGTGTTCAACATCGAGAATGAGGTACAACCTTAGCTGCTTTCAAACACAGTTTTGGTATGCTATCAGGGAATACCTCCCAGAAGATTTAGCTTCAACACTGTTAGTCTCTTCAGCTCCAGTTGATCAGCATCAAGTATCCGTGCAGGCAAAGGTTACACTCTTTTCTTGAACTTGGCATAAATTTTATATAGTGATTTATATATAATTATTTATCGAGAACTACAGAGTACCAGTCTCAGCACTCTTTCAGGGTTCAGAGTAGGAATTCTGGGACAAGTGAAAGCTGTCTTGGGAATGGGATCTGAGGGGAAGAATAAACTAACCGACTCAGGCACGTTTTTCCTGCATTTTCTTTATTCCTCGGAGGAAGATGAAAGAAGGGAGAAGAAGAGTATAAGGGCATAAGGCTAAGGGCAAAGCGTCAGACATAAGAACAAAGAGTAGGGGTAAAGGCTACAGGCATAAGGCATCAGGGGAAAGGGGGATAAGAAGGAAATACGGGATAACGGCAAAGTGTAAGGCTAAGGGCAACGGTGAGGAATAAGGCATAAAAGTAAGGGACAAGAGCAAGGCTAAAAAGGAGACGTGATGTCCACAAAGCTCTCAGTTCATATAGGCACACAGACAAGTTAACAGTCCCATAGGCGGTGACAATAGTATCAGGCATACATTTTCACAGCGTCAAAAGAAGCCAATGGATCTGGCAAGAAGCTACCTTATGTCTCAGAGGGGGCATGGCTGTGAAGTTTGCCCTCAGGCTAGCTATACTAACCTGCAGGGTTGGTTTGCATTTGCATCTAGCTGGTTGAGTTAAAATCTCTTCTGGGGTTCCTGCTTTTGATTCAGGTAGGGTGTCAAGGTAAGAATTTTTCTCTCTGAACCTAGTTTTAGCAACTCAGGCATTTTTTTCCTGTATAAACAGCTAATTTCTTGTGTTATGATCTTATGTTAGTTGAAACCAAGGTGAAGGGTTGATGTATAATATTAATATCCTGTTAGTTAAGAGCAGAAAACCAGTGGAGTGGATTACACCTTCCTGCATTTGCTGGTCGAGCAGAGTACCTCCTATATGAGACTCCTTTCCTGTCAATGAGTATTATTAATAAAGAAAGTGTGTGGGGGACTATTTTTATGTCCATTTTGGCTATGAGAACAAGGATTGACTGAATCATTTTCACACCAGGGCTTTATGGTGTGTGGGGAGGTGTCTCTTTGCTTTGCAGGAAAAATAGGTTTATACACTGTTGGGATACTATAGAAGAGAGAACTGTCATGATTTCACAGATTTTTTTTTTTAAAATTGACAATGACTTATTCAAAGGACAGATGTGTTCATAGCTCTGCAAAAATGGGTTCTCCAGGTGGTGTGCATGTATACACTTGCTGTGGATAGTTAAATAGATCTGTCAGTTGTACATTCACTGTATACTACTTGTGGGCTCACCACAAATTGTATTAAACATTATCTCAAAATTATAATATTAAATTTGTTTTCTTATTGCTAGCTGTTTTCATGGTATTAATCTCTAAAGCAGTTTTTTTCTCTTTATTGATGCTTAGGATACTATAACATTTCACAAACATTATACAGAAAATTGTGAAGTTTTATTTCTTGTACCAAAAAGTGCTGTTCCTCATTTTCACGCCCTACAGAAATGAGCTGGTGTAGGTAGAAATACAAAGTAAGCAGTCTGGGGATTAGTGAAGAACACGTCCCTCTGTAGTTGGCTGCTGACTTTGATGGTATATCCAGCCATTATCATCTACTGTGGACAAGAAGAGCAACAGGGATAATTTTCACCCAGCCTCAATTGTTCTGAGCTCCATTACATAAAACTTGAATCTGTGCTTAATGGATAATTTTCATAAATTTACAGATTTAGGAAATAGGGAGCATTGTTTCTATAGGAGTAACCTTGCACTGACTTTTAAATTTATGCCCCCTGTTCTTTAATATATAAGGATATTTTCATAGGTAGGGAGCTGGAAATCAGACAGGACAGAAGTATTGATGAAGACAAGGGAAATAAC
>NC_022029.1:6198954-6202510 GCF_000317375.1 Microtus ochrogaster
GTGCTCCAATGTGGGTCTCTGTCTCTGTCTCCTTTCATCGCCTGATGAAGGTTAATATTCAGGAGGATGCCTGTATGTTTTTCTTTGGGTTCTCCTTATTTAGCTTCTCTAGGATCACTAATGGGATGTACTCTAGTTTCAAATCTTAAAGACTTTATGGAAAAGCCTGTTATCTCATTCCAACCATTTATATTGATGTATTCTTGAATTACTTTCCAGGCAATTCAAGAGTTAAGGAAGGTATAATCATAAAAGGAATGCAAACACTATGTCTCCTTCTCAATGAATGTGCATGCACATTTATGCTGAATTCAGTTTAAGCTACTTAAATGATAGCATTCCCTTTAATGCCTCCTGTAAGTGTGTAATTGCCAAATTGAGCATAAATATTTAAATTCACACCTTATTAGACTTTGTTAGCTGGTGCTGTACTGGAAACCAAGGACTCTACACTAGGCATCTGGAAATGAACCTTCATTGTTGTCAGGTGGAACATGACATTTTTGATCATATACTGCTTAATTCTATCCTTTCATATTCATTTTCTTCTCCATTAGTTGGGTTCCAGTTATTGATTACTGTTCCCAACCTCTCTCCTAGTAAGAGCTTTCTAACCTTCTGTAATACTTTCTCCTCAAAGGAGTCTATAATTATCCCATAGAAGGCAGACAGATATGTAAGGACACACACAGCATCCTCTATGACCTGCCTCTGTTTTTTTCAGCTATATCTAACCTCATTTCTAACCCATTTAATACTACCAGTATATTTGTACTCCCTCAAATAATGTATTATACTCACATTTTTTTTGCTGTGTTCAGAGCCATGGCCAGTTTTTATTTTTTATAATTATGCTTTGGTTTACAAACTGTTTCTTCTCTCCAAATTTTAATAAATCACAAATTTTCATTATTAGATTTCTTCTGAATAACAAGGGGTCATTCTTTTCTAGCAATATTGGTAGCATTATAATTTAAAAACTTCTCTTTGGTTAAGCATTACAACTACTTGGGAATCCTTACATATTGAAAACAATAGTGAGGGTTAATTAATATATTTGGTTAAAAGTGATTGTGAGATTAAAGTCTAAGTGTCTTAGCAAATACAATGTGACCTTAGATATTCTATATGTCCAAATGTAATGTACAATGAAACAATATGTATATAGCTATTCAATTAATTTATAAATTCAACCCCTCAATTTTGAAAGCAAAACAAAACTTGTGAAATTTGTTTTTCTTTAAATATTTTAATAAGGTAAAAAACCTTTATAATAAATAATAACTATCTTGGAAAAAGGGGTAAACTCTCTAGAAACCCCAGGAAGTAATCTTCAGTTGGAATATAGTCAAAATTAATTGAAAGATGAAAAAATAAATATTTAATATTCCATTTTCTCAAAAATACATTTCATTTTATAAATATTACATCTCTATACCTTTATATACACTATGAGTATATTTTCATTTTTTCAGTATTATTCACATGTTGATGAAATATATATTTGTGTCATGATGAGTCTAATAAAATAAGACCAAGATAAAGGCCAGAATAATAAGGGAAACGTTTGTAACAAGTAATTGAGAAAGACCTATGTATTAATAAAAATAGTAATACACCAAGAGTCAAATTGTAATTTAAGAAAGAGAAGATAATGCATAAAAAAGCCACACTTTATTTATTTACTTTTACAGTTTTGAAGTCTCAAACTCTCCATTAAAAAAATCTATGAGGGGTCAGAGAACTGTAACAGATACATGGCCAGGGAAATCTTTCTGAGAAGCTCGAGGTTCAGAAAAAAACAATGAAAGGAAAAAGAGTCAATAAGATTGGAATAGAATAAATTTCCGGACTAAGTCAAAGAACATGCAAGAGAAAAATCACAGTATTCTGGTTACATTGGTCAATGTGTTTTCTTGACAGAATCTGACTAAACCACCTCAAGCAGAAGCAATCAATACTGGGATTGGTGAACACTTATTTTACAGAAATGAAGTTCTAGTTACTTTAAAGTATGAGAGCTTGTGACCATAAAGGAAAAACACAGTGAATTAGTATTGTTCACCCAGAGATGATTTGAGATTTTATCTGAGTCTGTATAGGAAAGGGCTATACACCTGGCTTTAGGGTGATCAATCAGACACAGACAAAACAATGTCATCTACATGACTGTTTTCATGGCCGGAAATACTTTCCTATATTTACCTTCTGGTCGACTCTTAATAAATAAGAAGATAAAACTTCAGATTTTACTTTTAGTGTGGAATTCATGTGAGGAATTTAAAGATTTAAATTGATTCTGTTAACTAAAAAGTAACCATATTAATGCAATTATAAACCTGAGGAAAATATTACATGATACATAGAAACTTAAATATCAATCTAATAAGAGATGTTTTTATGTTTCGGCTTGTATTCTTTTAGATACATATCCAATAAAAATCAAGTTACATACTAAAAAGTAAGGGCACGTGAAACTGGATGTTTAGTTGAAATGCAATATAAGAAATGTCATTAGTGAAATTGGTGGATTTTACAGGCGTAGATTGCATCTAGTATGGATATATTCATTGTTGATTTTAGAGTTAACCTCCTAACAAACATGGCTGAAATACAGAACACAAAGCAAACAAATAATTTCTAGCTTACCATTGACAATAACAATGATATCCCGGAAGTCAATCTCTCCCCTTGCCTCCACTCTTCCTTCACATCTGTATATACCTTCATCACTTTTATTGATGTTGAGAATCTGCAAGTTATTGTTTGCAAGCACAGCAAAACGATCTGAAAAACCAGCAAAGGAGAAGAAATGACATCAGTGATTGGATCTGAGGCCAGAGCACTCCGAGTTTCTAAGAGTTAAACTACAGCACTTTCCTGACACCATCCAACTTTCCATCAACCACAAATTCAAATTTGAAAGTAAAATGTAATTTCACAACTTCAAGTTTTCCACTCTAGCTCTGCCTTGCTATATCCCCCCCCCCAAAATACATTCAAGACTTTATATCCACATAAAATGGTTAGGCTATTATTTTATCCTTGGTGCTCTGAATGCAGAAATGATGCACAAAAAGAACAATGCAAGGAGTTTAGATATTGCTGACCTGACAGCTTTTAAGTGCAAACAGCCACTTGGCTGTGGAAAGTAGTTAGAAAATTTATTGAACATCTTTCCTCAAGAATAATTAAACTGCCAATTCTTCTGTAACCTGAAAAGGCAGCCAAATGACATTCTAATGTGCAAACCACGTACAGGATATAAGAATGGTTATGACTTGAATTTATTTAAGTACTTTTTTGCAAATTACAAATTAATCTTCTTTATGAATAATTAGACACAAGCATTAATTTTTATTTCGAGGTTAAATTTATCTTTCTTATGCACATAGGTAGGCCGAAAAGGCATATGTTATTTCATGTATTGACTGCTAAAAATAATATTTGATTTTCCTAATTTTTTGTTTTGAGTGCATGACAGTTTTAGCTACATGCATGTATGTGTACCAGATCTTCTGAAACTGGGGTTACAGATGGTTGTGAGACACTGTAT
>NC_022029.1:6203000-6208198 GCF_000317375.1 Microtus ochrogaster
CTACTATGTTAAGTATTTTAAATGAAATGTTACTATTTTTGTTTTAGAACTTCGTCTTCCACAGCAAATATCTTTTGTTTCATTCGTTAATGAATTCGTAGAGAATATTTAATAGCTTGTTTACTAAAGTAGATACAATCTTTGTCAACTTTGAATATATGCATTAAATAGAACTTCTACTAGTATAGAGAACAAAGTCCCTCCAATATTTATTGATTAGAGGCTACTTTTTTGTTTGGACCAAGTTTATTGATTTTTCTCTGTTGTGTTTTAATAGAGATGCAAAGAAATCATAAAAGGCATCTGTGAACAATAAAAGAAAAAAAAGAAAGTTGTCACCTGCGAGTCCTAAGGTAAATCCATGCTGAAAAGTAGATCTTTTGATGGTAGGAAAAGATAAAGAAAAAACTATTACTTACAACTATTTAAATGTAGGTGCTTTATAATTTGCCATCATTTTTTTTAATGTTGGAGAGGTGTTTAGAGGAGAAATAATTGAAATATTATTGCTCAGGCAGTAAGTTATTAAAACAGGCAAGCAGGTGGTCATTTGTTACATAATAGGTACTTGTTTGAGATGAAATGGGTAGATTAAGAGGCTGCCTCAGAAAGAGCACAAATTATGAGGACAAAGACATGTTATTTTCAGGTATGTTTTTATATAGAAAGAATACATAAAAATTTCCATTATCCTTATTTCTTTTGTATTAATCTAAGCTAGCCAAAACAGACACACAGAGGCTTCCCTGGTAAGGTCAAAATGGAAACATAAAATTTCTTCACAAAAAGAAACTAGGCTGGGGAAAGGTTCCTATAAAATACAAGTCACTGAACTTTCAGAATGTCTCAGAACTTCAGAAGACTCATGAGGATAAAAAGTCAATGTAAATATATTCTATCACACTTTTTCGGTAGAACAATAGAACAGCTATAATTATTTTTAACATGTGAACAATGGCAATGATAGCTAATGTACTATCATGGATTCAAGAATTCTAACAGGCCTCCACTCCCTAGTGGATCTATAGGCAATTAACAACTGCTAAGAGAGGAAGAATTAGCTCTCCCCTGAAATGAGTTCCCTATTTGGTTATCAATTATGAGGCTGTCATTCCTGAAAATATATGTATATATCTGCAACACTCAACAGACTCAGCAGGTTCTTTTTGTATATTAATTTACAAATATTTATACAACATGTAACAGTAAGAGTAGTACATAATTAAAAAGAGCCTGGATTTTGAGCAAGTGATAAGGGGTATGTAAAGAGTTGGAGGGAGGAGAGAGGAAGAAAAATGATGTAATTATATTTTAATCAAAACATGTTTTAAAAGAAATAATTATGTTTAAGGCCATTCAAGGAGAGAAGAATGCTCCCAATCACATCAGGTTGATTACACTGTCTTTTCCAACTTCAGATAACATGTAACATCCTGTAAATGTCAAATCCTTAAATTATGATACTTCACTAGGTCTAAGAGAAAATGTAAAAAGAAACTCTGCTTTAATTGACATGGTGAAGGTGATGTTTCAAGTGAAAATAAAAAGATAGTCATAGACATATATCTTGGAGAGTAACTGACCATTATTTTATTTTCTGATTAGAAAAATGTCTCTTTCAAATTACCTCTTACTTATTTACATTCTGTAATGGATTAGAAACCACTCAAACTCTAAATGAATAATTTTATAAATGCATGATATATTATGTATGTATGTTTATACAACTGCCCATAGTAAAATCAATTTCTGTGGAAATGGCATGTAAAATTCCAATGTGTAATATAAAACGTGTAATTGTTGGTAGGCTATGAAAATTAAAAGCATCACTAGCATGAATATCCTAAAAAGGGCTGTTTTAAGAAGTCATAGATAACTATGAGTTTGAAAACGTTTAAAAGACTTTTTATTATTTGCAAATAATTTCAATTTTAGAAATGAATAGACAATACTCAATAAAAATATACATTACTTTTAATTTTGAATTTTTCAACTCTCAGATTTTCATCTTTTTTATTTACTGTAAATAGATGCCATATGTTATCTTTTCTACTATGACATGTTTCAAGAGACACAGAGTAGTAATTGAAAGCTTACTTCCAGATTCCACTCTGTTTGCTCACTTCAGAGCACAACACAGGAATGTGGTAAGCACACTAAACATGGAATGTATGCATTTCTGTTTAATATCTTCATATGGAACTCAGGGCTGACCCAAAAGTCATGAAACTCCTTGTTTCAAACACATACTGAAACATCCTTTGTATCTATCTCTATTTCCTGGTGTTTATTTAACAAACAGAAATCTATGTCATATCACACTATTATTATTCGTTATTTAGTGGAAAGTCTTCTCACTCAGCAATTATTCCCTAAGAGCCTGAACAACTGCCAGTGTTTGCAATTTTGCCTTGAAACTCATCTACATCATTCAATTTGCTTCCAAACCCATTTTAGATTATGTCAGTGCCTTTATAGAAACACTTCAGTGGTGATTCCTTTAAAAAAAATCCCTAGGATCTTTATGGAAATGTCAAAAGGATACTGACTTTGATAGTCTTTCTTCTCCATGTTCCTTAAACATAGGCAACAATTCCTGGTCATTTGCGTAAGCATTCAGTTTGTAAGAATATGAAAGTTCTATATGTTTTTTACTTCCAATATCCAGGAGGATAACTATATGTTTTTTTATTTTGGGTTCACCTTCTTATTTAGCTTCTCTAGGATCACAAATTATAGGCTCAATGTCCTTTATTTATGGCTAGAAACCAATTATGAGTGAGCACATCCCATGTTCATCTCATCCTCCTGGATATTGGAAGTAGACAAGATTGCCGGGCAAAAATTGGGAACTTGGGGGTGGGGTGGGATGGGGGTAAGGGGAAATGGGGAGAGAAAAGTGAGAAGGGAAGGATGGGGGCAGCTTGGGAGAATGGGATGGTTTGGATAAAGGAAGGGTGGATATGGGAGCAGGGAAGTATATATCCTAATTAAGGGAGCCATCTTAGAGTTGGCAAGAAACTTGACTCTAGAGGGGCTCCCAGGTGTCCGGGGAAATGTCCCCAGTTAGTTCCTTGGACAGCTGAGGAGAAGGAACCTGAAATGGCCCTATGCTATAGCCATACTGATGAATATTTTGCATATTATCATAGAACCTTCATCTGGCGATGGATGAAGATAGAGACAGAGACCCACATTGGAGCACTGGACTGAGCTCCTAAGGACAAAATGGGGAGCAGAAGGAGGGAGATCATGAGCAAGAAAGTCAAGACCGCGAGGGGGGCACCCACCCACTGAGACAGTGGGGCTGATCTATTGGGAGCTCACCAAGGCCAGCTGGATTGTGACTGAAAAAGCATGGGATAAAACCGGACTCTCTGAACATGGCGAACAATGAGGGCTAATGAGAAGCCAAGGACAATGGCACTGGGTTTTGATCCTACTGCATGTACTGGCTTTGTAGGAGCCTAGGCAGTTTGGATGCTCAACTTACTAGACCTGGATAAAGGGGGGAGGACCTTGGACTTCCCACAGGACAGGGAACCCTGACTGCTCTTCAGACTGGAGAGGGAGGGGGAGAGGAGGGGGGGAGAGTGGGAGGAGTGGGAGGCTGGGAGGAGGTGGAAATTTTTTTTTCTCAATAAAAAAAAAATTAAAAAAATTATGCAGAACAAATTTCTAAAAAGCTCATTAAAGCTGTGGTATTCTGTAAAAAAAATATCTAGTTTAGAGGGAAACACCTTAAGACTCGGATGTTCTAAGAAGAGGTGAGACTTTCCATCTTATAGGCAAGTTCTCTAAGATTCAGGAAGTAAACAAGTCAAAAACATGAGGAAGTCCCTGGAACTGAGCATATTGACTCTCCTTTCCCACAGCCTACATAATCAATAAAAACTGCTGGAAGAGTCCCTCAGACGAGATAAGTATATGGAAGAGGTACTGTCTACTTTGTTTGCTACTGAAATTTGTGCTGGAATGGACTTCTGATGAAATATATATATTTGATTCATTTCTGCTTACTCACGGAAGTAACTTTTCACCTATATATATAAGTAACCCGGATAAAACTCCTTGGTTCACAGATTGATTTTGATGATATTCTTACCTTTGTCCTCAGTAGTTTTCTACATTGCATAGGTACTTATAACAGTTCCTGAGAATGTCATTGTACTTTTTATTACCAGGCCTTGCATGTGAGGTTTTCTGCCATGAAAAGTCCTCACATGAGGAGACTCATACCTACGCTTGTGCAAAGTGACAGTTTTCTATTGTTAGACATGTTTGAGACCCACCTTATCATGAACTCTCTTGAGCATCCTGTCTTTTTAAAATGGAAACATTGAAACTTACCTTTCATAGATTTGGAGTATCTTGCTTTCAGTGACTGTTTATTTACATATTCCTCTAGACTATCAAGAGTTTAAAGGCAATGAAAGTGTCTTCTAACAATGAATCAACATTCAATCTTTTATAATATCAGATAATTACATAAATTTTTATTGGATGAGATTTTTTCTATAATTCTGATACAAAAGAGCACTTTATTACATGCTAGCTAAAATATTTACAGAGCTGATGAGACAGTTTTCAAATTAAGCCATGTTCAGTAATGTCTGTGTATTCCTGGGTGAGTAATGATTAAAACTGAGGAAATTATACTTCTTAGGCGCTTCCTGCCTGACCGTTAAACATAATTATGACACATTCTCTAGTCATACTTAAAAATAGATATTCTACTTTCTTTAATGCTGTGGAAATTTCGTCTCTTCAAAACACATAATAGAATCATCTAACATGAAAAATCCTTTAAGAGATTCAATTATTTGTACCTCTATGTAATGCAGGTACAATGAAATACATAGCAAATTGAAAATGTCCCTATCACAATAGTAAAGTAGCATAATGTAAGCAAATTATGCTTTCAATTACAAATGTCATGTTCTGGAATTTTACCTAAATCTGAATCAAAATCATGATGACAATTTGAACAAATATTCTCTTCTGTCTATTATCCATACTTATCTTTCTATAATACTTAGAATATGTCACCTTTTTGAGAGAACATTCATAGAACACAGGTTATTTCATACTGATATTTTATCCTGCTTGTATATAGTGTTCTCATGGTATTAGAATTATAACAAATCGATTCTGGGTGTTTTACTGTGCACTACTTTGTTTGTTTGTTTTATTTTTTT
>NC_022029.1:6208298-6242783 GCF_000317375.1 Microtus ochrogaster
TATAGTAACTTTTTTTGACTTTTAATAAATCACTTGATAATTCTGTTGCCAAATCTGCCATAGACTACATATAACTATTGAGCATAGCTATTTTCTGATTTTGTTTTTTTCTATTTTTTGTTTGATTGATTGTTTTTGTTGTTGTTTGTTTTGTTTTGTTTTGTTTTTTCCTTGCTTGCTTGCTTGTTGGGTTTCTGTTTTGTTTTATTTTGTGTTTTACCTGTACCCAGGTATTCCAGGTTGGTTTTATGAAGCTGGGATGATCTTCAACTCCTGACTCTTCTATATCTATTCAACAAGTGTTGGGATTACAGGCAGTCATCATCATGACTGGTCATATGTCTTTCTTTTGCTTTCTTATTAAAAGAAACAAGGAGCCAGGCAGTAGTGGCACATGCCTTTCATCCCAGCACTTGGGAGGCAGAGGTAGACAGAATTTTGTGAGTTAGAGGCCAGCCTAGTCTACAAGAGCTAGTTCCAGGACAGACTCCAAAGCTACAGAGAAACCCTGTCTCAAAAAAAAAAGGGGGGGGGTACAGTATTTGGCTCAAAGATGAGAATACAGTAAACCTCAAGCTAGGTCTTAAATCTCAGAATAATTGTTTGAAATTCAGAAAAAAAAAACAATTATACCATCCATTTTGTTGTCTACTTAGTTGTTTGTCAAAATCAGATTCTTGCTATATGGCCCAGATTGAACTTGGGATCAAATCTCCCCCATGTCAGCCTTTTAAGTGCCAAGAATACTGGCTCAGCTCACAATATCATTCTTGACTCTCTGCTTCCTTTGCTACAATACAGAACTCTCATATTTGAAAACCTTGAAGTGTTTTAAGAACATATAACTTAAGGAGTTACCAAAATACTAACTGTCGGGAATGGTGGTGACCTCCTCATTGTGATACAGCCAGCTGACAGCAGGGGCCGGTGAGCTGCTAACCCTGCAGACCACTTCCGCGTCCTCCCCTTGCTTGAATTCTTGAGGGGATACCACTTCTCTGAAGGTGAGTTTCTCTGTATCAAGAAAATAAATCCACTTGTTAAATATGTATCATTTATTTAACATATTGTCATTTATGATTATTAATTAATATAATAAGAATTTAGATATTTTAAAAATTATAAACAGTGATCTTGTGTCTGCCACACCTTGTCAGAGTGCTTCAAGAACACAGCTTTGTTTTTTCTCTTAAGCATTCTTGACTACGGAGTTTGTTGTTCTGAAAATTAACTGTCCACTTCAACTCTTTGAATTCTCTACCTACCTCTAATTTCTCATCCAGGAAATTACATTACATGTGTATATGACATCATTTATATATTTACATTATTTATAGTTCAAGTCTTAGAAGAACACTGATTAGATTCAATAAGAAGAGTCTTGGCTTAATGAATGAGCGCAGATAGCCATGTTCAACCAAGAGTTTTCCACAAAAAACATGAATTGTTGTGGCAGCAAATTTTTGATTTTTCATTTAATATTTAAATCATCAAGAATTTTGTACATCATTGAAAAAATAATGAAAGATGTTTTTAAAATTATGAATATACCTTACTGACTTATTTTTTTGTGTTTTAGAACCAGACAAAATAGAATAACAATTTAATATATTTTCCAGAAAATTTTAATGTGTCAGGGGTAGAAAATACCAGAGATGAAGACATTCCATGAAATTCTCATTTGTTTTAATATATTCTAATTTTATAATATTTAAATCAAAATTATAAAAAGCAAAACATTTTTTATTTCTATTTAAAAATGTATGGACTTCAATCCCCCTGAAATTTATTATTTATTTCCAGTTTTTATTTTTAAGCATACCTTATTGTGTTTGAATCCTTTGTAATGAAACTACAACACCAATGCACAACTTACGGTAAATTTCCAGAACTACTGTAGCTTCTTGTGTCTGGCCTTTGTCATCTGTCGCTTGGCAGCGATAAATCCCTGCATCTTCTATGTTTGCGTTATAAATGGTTAGTCGTGACCTGACACCTTCCTTCTGGACCATCACCCTCTGTGTGGAAATGATCTTCTCTCCTTGAGGATTATACCAATCTATACTCTCAGGCTCACCAATGGCTGCAAAGAGAAAAACAAATGTTTGAAAATCGATTTGGAGTGTTTGTTTTCACAGTGACATTTACTATTATGTAACAATTTCAGCAATTTAGAAAAAGAATGTCAATAGAAGACTGGAAATCCAGAAATTGTACAAAACTGAAAGCAAACACAAATGTTAAGACAAATGTTCATCTTTGTTTAATCAACATTAAGGACTCCGTCTGTTACGTGGAGGCAAGCGTCAAACATTTCATCTGAAATATATTACTAAAATTTAAGCTGTGAGAATTGAAGCCTCACAGTCATAATATATGGGATATTTTTGCACAAAATATTAAAACTGCTTTAGACAGATACAAGCCAAATTGAGACATATCTTTTAAAAGAAACAAGTGCTAACATGATTTCATATGCTCAATTCTCATTGCTAAAGTCAAGAGACAGCTTAAGCGTTGGCCCAAATAAAGAATTGCTTACAAATAATGTAATTATTTTGTAAAACAAAATTTGACATTTGTTATTACAAAATTTTGATACAATGTAACACCATGTTCAAGTGGTGAAAATAAGGCAAATTGCTATATAAAAAAAATAAATAAATAAATCCTAATGTCTCTTCCCAACTGAAATGTGTTATTATTTCATCTTCTTTTGAAAGTATTAACGATTTAATCATATTATAATTAGAATACATAGAAATAGCACTGGTTTAGAAAAATGGAATGAGGTTTATATAATATTCTTGCAGAAATGTCATGTAATATATTGGTTGTCAGAAAATTTTTAAAAAATCTTTCTTGACTAAATATTCTTCATTTGAATTTATGTTTCAAATATGTATATTATAAATATATGTATATTATTTTGTCATTTTTCTTTTTCAGATGTTAGAATTATGTAGGGTTGTATCTAATTTATCCATTACTTACTTACGTATAACATATTCAACTTTAGTCTTAAAATTAGTCCTAATATGGGTATTTAGAATGGAATAATATTTAAATACAAGAAGTTTCTTATGTACAGATTTTATTTTATAATGTAATTTTTATAAACAAATTAGCTACCTTGATAATTAAATAAAAAATACATTTCATAATGTTATCATAGAATTGGTCACAGCATTATCATATAATAAATGTTCAGGTACTATTTTTTAACATCAGTGTTAACTATTTAAATTATCCAATGTACTCCATAAGAACTAAAAGCACAGGGTAAAATATCTAAATACATACCTGTACATGTGAAGAATTTAGATTCACCCACACTGAGCTCTACTTTGCTAAGTGAAATTGTCACTTGAAGAAGAGCTGAAAAAAATATTTGAATGACAGTTAATTGGGGAATTGGGTACAAATTCTAATTACTGATGTTTAAATCACAAATTGCACACATAAATCAATTTTCCATTTTTAATCATTCACTATGGAAAAGATGTAAGTTTTATACATAATCTAGCAATCTTATATGTTACAACAACATACCTTTCCTATCAATCTAAAAGTAGTATATATATATATATATATTCATTAACATTCTGTTAGGCATATAAATTCTGTTAGGCAAAAATGATCAAATCCATCCTTTCCTTTTTCTTAACAATGGTAAGGGTCCTTTTCTATTTAACCATACTTTATAACATGTAAAGGAACGTTCCTTCCAGCAGTCAGACTTTTGGTCAAATCATATGTAATATCATCATTATAAAAATGTGTAAATAATCTTTCCTTGACTAATAAAATCTTTGCTAAAGGAGGCAAACGTAGATGATGGAACCTTTGCTAGGAAAGGCGAATGAACAAAAACATCGACAAGTAAGTCTAGTGTAGGGACAGGGACTAATGTACAGACATTATTGAATTATCTTAAATAGTTGTCAAGTTTGAAGTTAAAATAGTGGAAATTCTAAAATTTGAGAGGATAAACAACATGTTGCTCCAATAGGTCTTGACAGACATGTTTCTAATGATGGGAAAGGCTACAAAGTAAATCATTACTCAAATCTCCCCCAGTTAATCTCCCTTTCTCAGAAAGAGATAAGCAAGAATTCAACAATGTAACGTGGGTACAAGGAGTAAATAAAGAAAGTATTGAATTTCTTATATGAGCTGGGAATTAGTAGGTCACAGTAACCAACAGCTCTCTTCTACTGAGCGGAGACTCCAGAAAAATACTTGCCCATGTTAGTCTTGGATATAATGATGCTACAGATACTGGAGTAGGATGAACTCCTGGTTCTGAATAAAATAGGAATAATCAATGCTCTAATTAATGGATGCAACAAGGAGACTTGCCTCCTTTGAGTACAGGACTTACTACATAACAATTCTGTCATGTTGAAACTCATGATTTTAATAATGAACATGCATTGTTAGGAAAAATCCAAAGAAGATGATTACAAAAACAGAACAGCATAAAGGACTAACAGTCAAGTGGTTGGCATAGATGCCCCTGGAAGACACACAGTACAGCCTAAGCCTCCTATATTATTATAGATGAGGTTCTATTCAGATACGATCATGGACTGATCTTAAAAGAAAAAAAGGTATTGTAGGATACAATAAATAATAGCTGAAACATCAAAGAGGAGAAATGAAGAGCTGATATTTCAAAAAATGCATATTTTAGACTGAGTTGCAAACTTAACTGCTGTGAAATCTTTTAAAAAATTATTTATGTACACAAAACATTTCAACAAGCTAGAACAGTGAACTTCATTTTTTTTCAATTCTAAATAAATGAGTGTTGTTAAGGAAGATATGTTTAATACAAAGTCAGTATTAAATATTTTGTGCATGTTTTTAAATATCACATGGCATCCATAATGTAATATAACTTGTATGAGGAATAATCTACATAGGCTTATGAGCTGAACACTCCTCTTGAGGCTGATGATTTGAAAGGTCATGCTTCCTTTTGAAACTTAAAATCTAGGTAACAAGTTGGTCTTCAGGTGGTGAGCTTAGATTTGTTTGGTTTATCCTGAAGAGGTACAGGACAGCAAGAGAGTCAAGACTAAGAAGAAAAAGCCACAGGATTAAAAAACCTATCCTTAGCAAGGATGCCTGCAAATGTCAGAGCACACCTATATTGGGGTTCAGATGGTCTACAGATCTTTATTTAGGAGTTGTCACCCCTATCCCAGATGTGGCTTCTTGAATGTGGAAAACTAGAAGCAAGAGATCAAGCCTAGGGGGAATGTCTTCCGGGGCAAAGCAAGTCCACAAGGATTGACAGAGTTTCAAAAGATGAACTCAGATAAAGGGCTCAAACACACTGTTTGATCAAGCTCTGCGTGCAGTGCTATTTCTAGCAGCTAGATAAACAATGAATAGAAAGCACAGGCAAAAGTATAAATAATTTATTCCTGAAGCGAACCCAGAGTGCTGTATTTTGGCTTATATTCCCCCTGTTCCAAGTCACTCTGACACCCACAGCTGCTCAGGCTGTGGCATGTACCTAAGGAAAAAAATGTATGAGATGCAAATGTGAGAGAAAGTGGTGTCATGCAAATTACTTCAGAAGGGCCAACCCCCACAGGGTGCAGAACTTCTAAGTTCAGACCTTTTCCAGCTGTCTAGCCTACTTTTCTTCCTGGAGTGATTTTCTTTCTCCTAATAAACTGTCTCCATTTCTATCACTATATGCTACTGCCCCAATTCTTTGTTCCAGGAAACAAGAACCTAGATAAATCAGCAGGTGCTCTCTGATTCATGCAGGTAACAATTGGTGATCTGCCAGTCAGGAAGTACAATTGGTTTATGACTATAATCTCTGAACTTTAACACAATGGAAGATTAAATGATTTCAGACTTCTCTTTCTCTCCCACAAAAGACCTACCCTGACAGCAGAACGCTCTTTCTTGTTTCCTTTGCCTCTCCTTTTCATAGCCCACAGCTCACTTTGAAATGGTGGGCAAGCTATTGTGGAATGCCTAAGGATTACATGATGGTAACACTTACAAAAGTCCTCAAAGAAAATAACACAAGGGACTGACTCAAACTCTGGTCAGAGAAAGAAAACACTGAAGAGTTTACTTTTCAAACCAGTGCTTCTGACTCTCCTGAAGCTACTCTTAGTCTAAGATTCCTGGGTAACAATGACAGCAAAGAGATCAGTAAATGATCAGATCTCATTGTGGACATAGATTGGATGAGAAGTCCAGTAATGTAGAACTTGTACTCCTCTGACCCCATACAATTATCAGAAGGACACACCAGTTGTTTATATTTCCAGATACATTGCATGTTCAAATACTGGAATTAGCTTTATCCTCAGGCTGTTAAAGGAAAAGCTGTCTCTAGACTGTGGGATGTGATACTACATCCAGACTTTTCATGTAAGTATTAAGAGAAGTAATTTGAAAAGCCTTTTATATCAGGTCTACATGAAGAACTGATATAGATATAAATAAACAGCTACCATAAACAGCTACCGCAGAAGAAAGCACAAGATTCTGGGATACCTTGGATAATGATTGTATCAACACTCCAACTGGCAGAGAACAATAGAAAATGGAACTTAGCTAAAATATGTTGTCTTTCTCGACAAAGCCCTGCCACATATCCATGTTCTCATATCTGCCCAGGTTTTTGATAGGGAAACACAGCATTAATGACCATAGAAGTAGTAGAATGCCCTATCACCTCTCCACTTCTGTTCTGACAGCGTTATCACTCAGGCATGTGCCAGGACCCTAGAGATTAATTTGAGTTCACATGTCTATCTGAATCACAGCAATGTGCCGAGAACCAGGAAAGCTTCTTTAATGAACCGGCCTGACTTCCCAGTAACTTTTAGACCTGAACTTTAGCATATGGTATTAGAATGAAGATCCATACTTAGTCCTGAGTATGTGCTATGCCATGCTGTTAAAAACAAAGCATGTGGTCAAATTCAAAAACATGCTGACATGCTGTTGGTTTGAAGCCCTAATGGCCATCTGCCCAATGCACAGGTCCTCCCCTATTAACAACCCACTGTTTGATATTGTAATAATCTAAAAGGGGCTAGGGGGTGTGGGAATGAGAATAATAAGCATCATTACAATGAATGAAATTTAAATAAAGGTACCTATTTATTACTTATGACAAGGTTAATGTGGTTACTCAAGGAAAAGAGGGATGTCTTCTCTTTATTTGCAGCAGGCTAACCAGGGCTTTAAAGAAATTCAGCAACTTGGATCTCTCACCCCCCAAATAAAGGATTTATGATGCAAAGTTTCACTGTGTTGAAAGTGTAAAAGTGATACATGAGACCTGAGAACTCAGTGATTCATCTGTGCACATTTTTATCTTAGTGCTCGAAAATCAAGATCTGAAGTGAGACAGCAACAAATAGAAAAACCGGGAGACTGGGAACCAGAAGATTGTGATTCTACTTGTAGACTCTACTGCAATGATGTTCCCAACAAGCCAAACCTCCTATTAGTCTCAGAGAGATTGCTGCAGTTGTGAAGTCCCTAGATCTTACATATATGAGTGTGCCAAATGCCCTCCAGGATCATCTGTGATGTGTAAGGAAAACTGTCATTCAAAGACAGTGTTCCCATGCCCAGAATAGGAAATGACAACTCTTCTTATGACCATATAACAAATCTAAAGGTTCCTAGAGAGTGGAAGACAGAAAAGCAAGCCAACTTCACAGATCCTTCAAGAGTTACCCATGTGTCCTCGAAAGATAAAGACAAAATGAAATTGTTTTTAGTTAAAATAAGTGTGTAATATGATCTCATAATTGTGTTCATGTGTGACATTCTATGTCTAAGTGAACACGGGACAAAATTCAGTCTCTTAGAAATCCTCTTGCTATTTCATTAATTTCACTTACATAGTTTTGTGCACAGCAACACATTTGTCATTTGTAGTGTGATATTTAAAGTGTAAGTATACTTGGTGCTTCTTGGTGTATGAGTGTATGTATGAGAATAATAAAAGTACTCACAAATGCATAATTTTATAAACTTAATTTTTCTAAACTTCTTAAAATTTATTAAAATGGCATTTTGGGGTAAATAAATATTTCAAGAAATCTTAAAAATAACATTTATATAAAATTGTATTTTTTCCATCATAAAATATTTCCTTTAGCTATGAAATTTAAAGTTGCACACATTGATAGGTATTTCCTTTCCAAATGTGACTTAATAGTCAAATGCAACAGAAAAATACTAAGCCATAAAATGATTTACTAGAATGACAACCTCTAAAAACTATACAGCAAATTACTTTATTTTTGGAATTACTATAGACCTATTTAAAGCCAGAAATAATGTTAAAATGCAAATGATAAATTTAAGATTTTGCTTGGAGTAATACATTTAAGATGATAGGTGTGTTTATCAAGGTCATTAGGTTAAATTTCCCTTTTACAAAATATGTATTAAAGATGCAAATTCAACAATCAGCAGAATTCAGAACCTAGGTGAGTCTAAGTTGTATGTAATTAAATGCCCATAAATTTCTTACGAATACCTATAATTAGTAAAAATAAATATAAGATAATTTGTAACTCATAATCATATTAAAATTAAAAATATAACTACCTGTATTCTTTTAAAAATAAGATTTTCAAGTTTTTTTTCTTTTTTAGTGATTTTATTGGGTTATACATTTTTCTCTGCTCTCCTTCCTTCCTCTTCCCTCCCCTTCATCTCTCTCCCATGGTCCCCATGCTCCCAATTTCCTCAGGAGATCTTCTCTTTTTCTACTTCCCATGTAGATTAGATCCATGTATGTATCTCTCTGGGATTTTCAATATTTTTATCCTATCCAAATTAAAATTAAGCAAAAAGCATTATAATTTTATTTTTTAAAATTCACATAATATATTTTAATCCCCTCCTCTAACTCCTTCTTGAAGCCTCCAAACTCCCCATCCATTAAATGTCTCCTTTCTCTCTTAGAAAACAAGCAAGAAAAAAATAAAAGCTGTACAAGAAACCCACATGTATATACCTTGTAAAAACATAAAGTCAGAAACCACAATAAAGATAAAAAAGACTTCAAATAAGATATGTCCAAACATAGCAATATGAGAAAGAAAATCTAAAAACAACCATTGAATTCATTTTGCAATGTCCATTTATTGATGATTCAGGACATACTCTCAAGTCTATTTTTTTTATACTGAGAAAGACTCCATTAGAGAAAATTTTTCTTTACAAGCAGTTTTCAATTGGAGATAGTTTTTTTTTTTTTTTTTTGCTTAGAATGGGTAATCTTGTCCACTTTCTTCTCTAAGCATTGGACTTCCCATTTCTGCTTGACTGCATTCTATCTTAGTTTCTGTGAGTTCATATGTACATCAGTCCTATTGTGTTTGAAAGACAAATTCCTTAGTGTCATTCAATATCTTTGAATTATAAAATATTTCCTCCTCCTTTGGCAGGGTTTCCTGAACCTCAAGGCTGTGAAGAATATATTTAGGACTGAGTGTTCCAAAGTCTTTTATGTTGTATAGTTGTGGATTTCTGGATTAAGTTCCCATCTATTGCAAGAGGAAACTTCTCAGATTTCAGCTGAGTCATATATTGATCTATGGTTATATCAGAATGTAATTAAGAGTCATTTTATTGCCTTGTTCTTTTAGCAAAATAATATTTTGTGTTTCCTTCGGCCCAAGACCCATCTAACCTGAGAAGTGTCATGCATGGATTCCCTCTCACGGAGTGGGTCGTTATTCCACTGAGAAAGTGGTTGGCTATTCCCACAACATTTGTGCCACCATTTTGCACCAGTGCATCAAAAGCCTGTCACTGTAGACCATAGGTTAGTGGTTATCTTTCCCATTTAATTACCATGACTACTAGTGAGACTACAAAGGCTCTCGTTAGATATTAGTTCAACTCTCTGTTTCAGTGAGATATGTTAACGTCTCTTCAGGAATAGGATCTTCCCATCAGTTTGTAGAGAGAAACCAAAAGCCATCACAATAGTTTGAGTTGCCTGTGGTTTTCATCAGACACCTTTGGACAATAATTTAATTTCATGATAACCTTTTCTAGCATAGGATCGTTCACTTAAAAGATAATTCTGCTTCCACTAGAAATCATTAGTTGTCTGTAGTCCTTCATCTTAGGTTTGTACCCCATAAAAATACTCCCCTTCCACCTTAACATGTCCACCGACAATGACATCCTTCTGTTTTATTTACAAAGTCACTTCTATGAGAGATTCTTTCAAAGCAGACTTTCTGGTAATCTGACTCTTAAAATCTTTCTGTCCCCTCATTCTGTTATCTAAAGTAAGAGAGAATCTAAATATCTTTTGAAATTCTTTTCTTAAAACACTTAAAAGGGAGAGATTGCCAACAGTTGACTCAGTATATCAAACCCAACTTACTGCTCCTTCCAGTGCCCCAAAGCTGCATCATTGCATTTCTCTACCCCTTACTGTGATTTCTTACCATGTGGAATGCAACAGTCACATTCAGGTTAACCAGAAATACCTAGAGTTTGGGGGAGGTATTGTTAGTGGGCATATTTGTTAATGTTATGTGCATATTTGATTTGATTTGACTTCAGAAAGTATGGTATATCAGCTGATAAACCTAAGCTACCCTGTTATCAATGGCAAGAAAATTTAGCCATTCTTTTTCAAAAAGTGATTGCAGACTAAACCCATTGACATCAGCCAGAAGCATCTCTGTTTTGCAGAGTCTTAGATTCCATTTTAAATTAACTTAATCTTAACACGAATCTCCATTCATCCATGTGCACACTGACATGTAATCGAGGTGTGTTGGATTGTGACAAGCCAAGATGTTCAATAGTCTCCATCGAAAGTTATACTACTCAATGTGTATTGATAAGTCACAAATCACCTTATATAAAACATACTTAAAAATCTGGCCATAATCTACCTTATAGGACCCTATTTCCAAGTAAATCATTTTAAATTAAAGTAAAAAGAACCTATGGCTTAACATCAATTATTGTGTTGAATGTGTTACGAATAGTCTCTGATTCTATAGTTTATGTTCTAAGTCCTTTAGGAGACAAGAAGCAGGTTACTCATCACTTAATTTGAGTGTGACATTTAATTAAAACTAAAATATCTTGAGGAGGCCCCTAGCCCAAGTTCCACACTCAATCCAAATTTATTTCAACTAGCACCACTTAGCCATGTAAGTTATTAACTGTCTTGATGAAGCAGCACACAACATCTTGTAAAACTTTTATCAGTGCGCTTAGTATGTGGTGATAAATTAAATTATAAGAGAGTGTTTGAACTATCCAACTTGGTACTTCTCTTGATGAATATGAAGTTCTCTGCCTCAAACACATATAGGAGACTTCTCATCAAAACAAGCTCAGCATAAGCCTTATTGATCAATGTGAGAAATCTAAAATCATGCATGTAACACTCCAGTTCTTACTTTGTTTCTTTTCTTGGTGATATTATGAAATTGTATTCCAAACTTAGTTCACTAGCAGTATTTCTGATATGTTGTCATAAAATATGACACCTGCCACAGTAGATTAAATACAACCACAACAAAGGACAGAAGAAAGAGCGGCTCACTCTCCCTTGCTTCAAAAACAAAACATATTTTGAATTGCAAACGTTAAAGAGCAAGAAATGAGAAATGTCATCCTCATGTGAAATTATTTTAATATCTTCTTACCCACTCTAAATCATAAAATCCTTGTAGTGCCACTGTGTCTAGAGTCCAAATACCTTTTAGAGAAATGTGATACTTGAGAACAAACAAGTGAGAAAAGATATTACAACCTGTGTGTCACAATGTTATTACTTTTCTACTAGTACATGATGGCAGTACATACAAGAGTAAAGCTGATCCTTCAAATGAAAGCTATATAACCATTTACTCATGACTTAATTAGCTCTTATAATAATGGCATGTGAGTTCCCTAAGGATATAACATTTCAGGTCTATTAAATTCTGATATTATGTTCTTACCAGAAAACAATATTCCACCAGGCTGAACATTTTACAATTTTCATTAATTTGAACAAGTTTTCTGTTTTATGAAGAAAACAGCAGTCCTGTTTTCTAGTACTCAAATTCATCGTCTGGGAAACGTTATACCACAGTCAGAGACATTTGTGTTTAATCCCAGGATTAAGTGTTAGCAAAAGAAAATAACTTATAAAAGATTGACCAAATACTATAGGAGAAAAATGGTTAATATGGCAGAGAAATTTAAAACTGACAAACAGGATGCTAAATCACATAACTTTGTTGGACTCATTGTGTTCCTGTGTGAGCCCTGTACCTGTCAGAAAGTCTTAGCTGGATCTGCATTCAAAGTGACCACACAATCTACAGATTTCTAATCTCAGATTACAAGCAGGGATTTGGTCCAAAATGTTTTTATGTCTGTTCATAGAAGAGGGCAATGTTTAATGTTCTCTTGCTTAGCGTGATATCCCAAGTTGAATGAAGTTGAAGGTGCAAATGGGAACAGACTTTTTCTTTTAGCCACTAACTAGCTCCCAAATCATGAAATGAAGACGTATTATTAGTTATGAATGCTCATTATAGCTTAGGTTCATTTGTGGATTACTTTTTTAACTTAAATTAACCTGTTTCTCTTCATTTACTTTTTCCTCAGTACTTTTTCCCTTTCTCTCTGTATGTCCTACTCCGTGTCTGCTAGATAGCTATTACCTGACTGCACTGGGCGTCTCCCTCTCTTTCTTAATTCTCTCTCCTCTTCTTCCTTGAACTTATTTTCTCTCCCTTCCAGCTCCGCCTATTCTTTCTCTCCCTAGCTATTGGTCACACAGATCTTTTTTAGAGCAATCAGGTGCTTTAGGCATGCAAGGTGAAATAAATATAACATAGCTTTAAATAATCAAACAAATGCAGCACAAACAGATGTAACCCAAATTTGCATAGTTAAAATAATATTCCACAGCACCAAATCCAAGGCATTATCCTGTTGATACTACTTAGGAATTATAGAAAAGAGAGGGTAAGCAATCAATGAAGGAAGCATGGTATAATAACACAATTGAGTATTACTCAACTCTTAAAAAATGACATCATGAATTTTTTCAGGTAAATAGATGGAACTAGTAAAAATCAGGGTGAATGGGGTAACCCAAACTCAGAAAGATAAATGCCGTATATTTAGGTACTACAATCAAATAAAAGATGGCCAAAATATAATCCATAGACCCAGAAAAGTTAGGCACAAGGAATGGACTAAGGTTACATATGGATCTCTCTGGAATAAGGAAATAGCATAGACTTTATAGGAAGACTGGGGAGGGAATGGTGAGAACAGAAAGCTCAGGTGGGAAGGGATGATGTCATTGAGGGAGGACGTGAGGGGAGAGACAGCTAGAATTTAAGCGCATTTGAGTGTAAGTATGGGAACATAGTGCAGTGGAAACTACAATATATTAAGGCAATCATAATGGGCTCTCCAAAAGAGACAAAAACCCTCTTGTCACCAAACAAAGCTTCCAGTGTGGGGACTGTGTTTCATACAAATTAGTTATTGGCCAAAAGGGTAACATGGAAATCCCCAACAACCAAGAATGTTGCCAAGAATAGAAGTTGTTCTCCTCAAACTGACAGAATGACCCAATTGCTCAACATAACACCTATTGAGACAAGAGAAGTTTATGCCCTCGTGTCTATGACATGGAAAGTTTCTCTTCAGGCTACTAAAAAAAATAAATATAAAGACTAAACCAACAACAAAACCTTTGATGTATAATCTGTCCTGACTTCAAAATATGCTAGGGCAGTGGTGTTATGAACCTTGTTGGAATAACCAAAAATTTCTGATTTGACTTAATTCCTACTACATGAACTAGGACCTATTTATGACACTGGTTGGTTGGGTGACCAAGAACCAAAGACTAGATATCCCTGAGACCTGGGTAAACTGAAATACTACTGGTCTTTAAGAAGACTACTAATAATATTCGGCTATACTCATAGATTTGAATTTTATTCACACATCATCAAAGATGATGATAAAACAGATGCAGCATATGGAAAAAAAGAGATCCACAGATAGACATTATGAAGAGAGAGAAACACTAGAACATACAGCTCTATATTGGATATTTTAATCAAATCCCTCCCTTCAGAGCTCAGAAAATTCCACAGAAGGCACTGGGGAGACAGTGAGTATGAAGGACCCCAGAAAACCAAAGCACTCAGAAACAACTGAGAAAAGCTCACATGAACGCACAAAGATGGAAGCAGCAACCACAGGGTCTAGCATGGTGTGCACACAGGTCTTTGCACATATGCTGTAAGTTTCTGTTTAGTGCCTGAGTGTATAAATGAATGGCTCTTTGATTCTTGTTTCTTCTCTTGGTGTTCTTTTATTTTTCTGTTGACTTTTATTGTCAAAATTTGCTATATATATTTTTTTAGTTTTATGATAATGTATTTTATTTTGTTATGTTTTGCTATGATCACTTAGAAGCCTGTTGTTTTCTAATGAGATAGAAAAGGGGAGCGGTTCCACATGAGAGAAGAAGTGTGAAGGAACCGGGGGGAAGAGAGGGAGAAGAAACTTTGTTCAGATTATATTGTTTGAGAAAAGAATCTATGTTAAATAAAATGAAAAAGTAATTAAAAAACGAAGGATACTTCATTGGGAATTTATTCCAACCTTGAAGACCACAGATACCCTTTCTTTTTGCTTTGAAGAATACTGACAATTATGAAGCCTTATAGGTTTGGCTTCCTAGTTTGGAATATAAAAAATTAGTATGAAGTTTTTATAGGTAGAGAGGAACACTGAAAAGAGAAATAGAACATTCTATTTTATCTGCGTGTACTAGGATATTTTGTGTATGTGTTTGTGCGTGTGTGTGTGTGTGTGTGTGTGTGCGCGTGTGTGAGAGTGTGTGAGTGTATATGTTTATGTTTGTGCAGTGGAAGAGAAACACGATGTAAGGACTCCAGAGGTCATAGTCCTACATAAGTCTCTACCATCAAAGAAAATTTTCATAGTGACACAATATGTTCCAAAGAAATCAAAAGTGTGTCACTGAGCTGTCCTTGACCCCTGTGTAATGTAGAAAATGGTCATGTTCTCACATCTAAATGAACACGGAGCACAAAATGCTTCAGCCGTTATGCTAGCTGTGGGGTTTTCCTGGGTGAGTAATAAGTGACTGGCCTTGAGTTATGTGCCTGCTTTGTACAGTTCTCAAAAAAGCATTGGTTCAAGCGTCTCTGAAGCCCAGTAAAGATAAATGGACAAACAGCCCTTGTGCTGAACCAAGGATAAGATGATGTCAGTTTCTTTAAAAGTTTATCCTTAGCTGTGGCTTACAGGACTGATATTCCCTCCCTGTGACACATAGATGGTATTTTGGGAAAAGTCAATCAGGAAGATATAAATATAATATAACTATTATACTTATAACCTGAAAGTAAAACATAAGGAATTGTCTACAGTGTTTTCTCCAATATAATGTTAATAAAATAATAATATCAGAGCTGGAGAGATGACTTATAAAAGTTCATTTCACAGCAACCATACTGGTTATAACTGCTTATAACTCTAGACCCAACACCCTCGTCTAGACACAATAGGCACCTTGATGCAGGGGACCCAGCACCACCCTCTTCTGGACAAAGTAGGCGCCTTGATACACATGGCATACATGTGCAAACACATACACAAACTTGACTAAGTCTTTAAAAAAGATAGATTCGTTATATATGTTAAGTGTATACATCACAATATAAACATCTGATTCTGTGTCCAATTAACATTAAAATCCCCACAGACATATGATACAATAGTACATTTTATCAAGAAACTGGAATGGTTGTGCTCAGAGGCAAATTGAAAACTTTCTTTTATTTGTTTAATATAAAAGAGCTTTATATTTGCAGAGTACTGAGATGGAGTTGACAAATATATAAAAATTTTAAAATAAAACTGCCCCTCAATCTCCATAGGAGACATGAAGACAGTTTGGGATACGAAATGAGTTGGATAAAAGCAAAAACAATTCAGTAAATAAATATTTAAATGTTCCTTTTTAGACAAATCTTCACCAAACAAAGCAAATCGTAAAATTCTTTATTTAATCCACATTTAAATTAAATTAATCTAAATGAAATAACACAAATGCAAACAAAATATGGACTGAGTTATATAGAGCACAAAAGGTTAAACTGCATTAATACTGTAAAGCTTTGAGGTCAGTTGTATGTTACTCTGTTGCTTATCTACAAGGAGGAAATTAAATGTATAATCAGAAATGGTTTTTTTTTTCATTTTTAACAGCAATAATGATTATTTTCTTGAATTCATTTGAAAAAAGTTTTGAATAGACAAAGGTTAGTGTGCTTAATAAGTACAATCATAGTTGTCAAGTACTGAGAAAAAACCCACAACAAAGTGATAACACTGATACCAATAATATTAAATATTAAAGTTTTTGTGTACTGTTAATTCTGCCTCATAATCCCTCCTACAACTTGTCTTCTCCAGGGTTGCTATTAATGTTATAGGAAACCCAGAGGCCATGACAATATTCTCCTCTATAGCTCTATTTTTTTTTGTTTTATCATCAAGTTTCTTTATGTTTCTTTCAATACCTGGAAATATCTCCTCAGTGTATTGTGTTTGTGTTTTTCTATAGTTTCTAGACATAAAATATCTAAAGTTCTTACATTTGGAGAATGTTTCATTTATTTTTTGGCTCATATAATCATATATATGATAAAAATCAGTTTGTCCTAATAAAATACATTACAGATATACACAACCCTGTGTTATCTCTCAGAACCTGGCAACTTTAGCTATGTATTATATTTATTATTATATTGATACTTTTGTTGAATTAATTGAATTATCAATATAAAAATCCATATACTTACCAAAGAATAAATGTGTATCACCATTTCTCACTTTCCTCCACAAAGAGGAGAGGGTAGTTATTTTATCTTTATGTTTTAGAGATTTTCTAGAACCAGATAAATTTATCTCAATGTCAGGAAAAAATTAATGAAAAAAAATATATATCTGCATGTAAATGACTGGAGTGATTTCAAGGCAAGGTAATGAATACAGATTTGTGTGATGTGCTTCAGAAAAATTAACTCACCAACTTATTCACTGAACTTTTCCATCTACCATAATGTTTGCAAGGATGATAAACAATCTATTTAATACATATTGCTTAACTTGTGTCTTAATAGAATCAACAGAATACTAATACATGACAAGGAAATAATTTATAATTGAATGTACAGTTGACCTAGTTAGGTTTACTATCGCTGTGATGAAACACGGCAGTGGTTTGACTGAGAGGAACCTTCATAGGTTTATAATTTGGCCTACTTAGTCATCAGGAAATCACATTGCTTGAAAAGAAACAAAACAATTAGGAGGTGTAACTTGTGGGCGTAGATGTGGTCTTGGAGGAAGTGCGTCACTGGGGGTGGGTGTTGAGGTTTCAAAAGCCCATTCTTTCCGTATGCTTGTGGATCAGGATTCATTCTCAGCTACTGTTCCAGCGCCATGCCTTCCGTCACTCTGTCTGCCAAAATGACAATGCACTGCCCCATTGAAACTCTGAAGAGTTGCCTCGGTCACAGAGTCTCTTCACCGCAATAAAGCAGTAACTGAGAAAAACAACATGACCAAAATAAGTTGAGAAAGAAAGGGTTTATTTGGCTTACTTTTCTGTATCCCTGTTCATCATAAAAGGAAGTTAAGACAGGAACTCAAACAGAACAGGAAAATGGAGTGAGAAGTTGATGCGGTGGTCATGAAGGAGTGTTTCTTACTGATTCATTTCCCATTGTTCAGCCTGCTTCCTTTTGAACTAACACTGTCAGGCCAACACTGATCCCACCCACAGTGGGCCCACTCACTTCTATCACTAAATAAGAAAACACTTTATGCTTGTCTACTGCCATTTCTCATGGAAGAATGTTCTCAAGTGAAGCTCCCTTCTCCCTGATGACTCTAACTTGTGTCAATTTGACATAAAACTAACCCGCACAACACTAAGATGCACATTCATTAACTTACAGAGGATGGTGCTCAGTCTCTTCTTTTAACTTTGAATACAGCAAGTCTCGGTGAAACTGTCCTGAAATCTTCTTCGAAAAACTCTTTTAGTATTTATTTCACAACTAGTTTTATAGTTGTAGCAAAACAGACCCAAAATCCAAAACAAGAATAAAATGCTTCTTCATTAATGAAAGCTTACATAAAAAAGGTGCTATGCCCATCATACGCAACTATGTGACTGTTCCTATCACCTTAAAATAAGAAATTCAATGCTCTTTCTCTCAATTTTCTGGTTTCTTTCATCTTTATTTATTCTATTCTATTTACTTTTGTCAGATATTTTCAGTAAAAACGTATAGGGCATTGGTTACAATAACCTTATAGGTATTAGTTTTGCCACCAGCACAATAAAGACTCTTTTGCTCACTGTGGAGGTTTGAATAGCAATGGTCCCACAGACTCATTTGTTGGAATGCTTGGTCTCAGGGAATGGCACTATTAGAAGGTATGACCTTGTTGGAGTAGGTGTGGTCTTGTAGGAGGAAGTGTGTCCCTGTGGAGGTGGGTTTTAAGGTTTTATGTTAAAGCTACACTCAGTATGGAACACAGTCTCCTTCTGCTGCCTGTGGACCTACTGTAGATCTTTCAGATCCTTCTCCAGCACTATGTCTGCCTGCACATTGTAATACTTCTCATCCTGAGCGGACTAAACCTCTGAAATTGTAAAGCAGGTTGAATTAAATGTTTTCCACTATAAGATTCTGCATTGTCACGGTGTCTTTTCACAGTAACAGAAACCCTAAATCCTCTGCCTTCTGTGATTATTGAAGCTTCCAAATTCCATCCATTATTTGGGATGACACTCCAATAAGGATTTCTCTATATTTAACCATTGAGAAAAAATAAAGGTTGTCAATTCTGTGATTACTATGGTTACTGTATTTTCTTCCTAATTTATGGAATAATTTCCTTGCATTCTATGCCAATCTACCACTTTCTTTTATAAGCCAAAGGCTGCATGGTACTTTAATGGTACTTAGTGGTTTCTCTTTGGATGGCTTGTTCTCCAGAAGCCTGAAATAATATATAAAATTTGAATTCCATAAAAAACGCTGTAACAATGACTCTCAGAATTGAACATCCTAAATAATTGTCAGCATACTATCCCTCTACGAAACTTGGTCAAAAAGAAGAGTGGAGAAGATAGAGAGACTGTAAAAACCAGAAGACAAGGAATGTTGTTATGAAATAGTGTCTTCTTAACATGATAGAGATTTTGCACTTATGATATTACAATTGTGATAGTCTGCATATGATCTACACAAGACTAAATCAGACAAAATTAGAGCATGGATAAGGGAGTAAGTTAAGGCCACATCCTTATCTGAGGAGCTTTTCGCAGCTGATGGTTTATAAGATAAGTAGAGTCAATTTTCTTCAGGTGCATAGCACCTGATAGGTTATTCATGCTTATATGGTTTGCCTTTTACCCATAAACATATGAGTTTCACGACATTCTGTGAATCATAACAATAAAAATGAGAATAAATTAAGAAAGTGACATAAATTTTTCAGGGTATGTATAAAAGAACTGTTTTAAAAAGTTAGAGGGGTCAGTAAAGGATGTATAAGGTCAAAATATACTAAATGTGAAAAACTCATAATAATTCGAGTTATAGAACAATACTAGCCATAAGTAAAATTCATTAAATCATAGGAAGGGATGTCATCATGTTTTCTTTTCTGACCAATAGAAACCCTGGGATTTCTAATAACCTGTAAAAATTCTAGGTTCTAGAAATAATTTGGAACTTTTTGTATGAAACTGAGATTTCTTCCTATCCTATAGTTACTGAGGCTGCACTATTTCATAGTTCCTGGGGATACACTATCTCATAGTTACTGAGGATACACATTTCAGAGCACCACATTTTAGCAATGCTTTATTAAGCTGAACTTGTAGCCCCCACAACATCTCTTATGGACAATGTTAAAAAGAGACGTCACAACAAAGAAATCACTGCGGTTCTTACCTAGTTCCATTAACAGGGTAGTTCTTAAATCTCTAAATGTACAACCTACAGTATCCTTGAAATGTTTTTGCTTGTGGGATGTTCTTTTTATACATTGTGAAGATTTTCTTTATCAAGGCACCTATTGATTGTTTAATAGAGTGCTGAATGTCGATAGCTAAGGCAGAAGAGAATAGGAGGCATTTCTGGGGAGAAACTCTGGAAAGAAGAGAGGTGGAGAGATGCCAAAATGATGTCAGGGAGAGAGAGAAGATGTAAGACATACATACAGGGTATCTATCTTTCTCAGGTCTCTAACGGGGTTGTAAAATAGAGAGTTACAGTTTTACAGATTTCAAATTCAGAAATTAAAATTGCATAAGAAATGTAAACATTATAATTCGGAAAAGCATAGAAGCTTAAATTGTTTATGAAAATCTAAAAAATAATATTGGGTTGATAGTACTATAGACAGTACTGTGGACAAAGAGGTGGGGGGAAAGAACATTATTTAGAACAATTTGAGGTCTTGTTACAAGTAAATTACTCTTCAAAGCACCCCTCCATATCTGCCACTCTTCCAGCTAAAGGATATATTGCACCATGGTTAGCTGTAGGTGGGATACCCCTGAACATGGTGACAGACATACAGAAGTAAGGAGCAACACCCACAACAAGTGTGAGGATGAAGGCCTAATTTATCAAGACAACCAGGCTGAGTACCTGGGAAGCAAAATGATTAATGATTTGCACCACAGAAATGCATGCCCATCACAAATATGTAGGCAAGCTTCATACTGAATCACAGGAGAGGCATCAGAAAGCCATATCATGTTCTGTGTAAAGATACTGTGATATCATGGAAAACACAAAATCCAATCTTGTCAAGGACTAAACAAAAGTTGTTAAGTCTATAATGATATCAACAGAAAAATGACAAATAAAAGTGTCTCATATATGACCACTACTATAATATCCTAAGAGAAGGAATTCTGCTTAAGACACTTAAATTATGACAGCTTAGATACTATCTATCCAAGACAGATCACATGTATTCTGATGCAAATTCATTGATTAATTTCAAATTTGAAAGTTGTTTGTATATTGGAACCTACTTAAGGAAGGTACAAATAAATAAGAGAAAAAAATGTTAATATGAAGAATTAAACCTCTTTATTTTTTCAGACTAATGGAGCAGAACTCTCTTTTTGGTGTGTTTGTTTTTTATCATTGTCACTAGATAAATCTTTACATCTTCTGTTCCTCTGTTGATTTATTTATATTGAATGTCCTGCCAATGTTAAGACTTGTATAATCACGTTTCATTTTACCTGCTTTTTTAGTCACAGATAATTTACTGGTGTCGGACAGCAAAAATTGAGGTAACAGCCACAAGTAACACTGCCTCAAAAATCGAGGTCAGTTGTCAAATGGATCCAGTGTCTATCATGGATGTCTATTTATAAGCTTAAAAGTGTGGATATTATGGTTAATAATTTTCTGTCCTGGAATGCACTATGTAGCCAAGGTTTCCTCAAACACACAGAGATCTGCCTTCTGGGTCTCTATACAGAGCATGATCTCTTCAATAAAAAAGCTTTCTGACCAAAGTTGAGACAAGCACAAATCTTCTAGTTACAGGGGCAAGAGTTATAATATATTAATTATTTTTATAAGACATATTTTTCATACATAGTAAATGTAAGGTAATTGTATTCATTGATAGGAAAGTTATCTTATTAAGAATAATTCTAGTTTATGAGTATTGCACAGGAGAGTACTTAACTATCACTAATAAAATATAATCAAGAATGAAAGTAAATCACAGCACATTTAATTCTTTTCCCTAGAGAATTAATAGATGAGGCAGGTGTTAAAATGAACCATACAGTTAAGTTTAATGCTCTTCTTCACTACTGGGTTATGCTAGTTCATAACAAATGATAACTTATACACATTGAGTGTAGATACAGAGGTAAATATATATTCTAAACAATCTTTCATATACAACAAAGTATCCAGAGAAAGAGAGAGAGAAAATGTATTTTTATTCTTGCACATTATAAAATGTTCCTTATAATATTCCTATGTGTCTTCATATTCATTTTTATATATTGAGGAGGAAGCACATTTTTTGGGTTAAATTTTTCTATCAAAGGTTATAAAATGATAATAGGAAAATACGGTATATCTAATGGAAATTTAATTTTTCATCTACACATGTTTTAAAAAGTAAATGTAGGTATTTTCTGATAAGCCATTCCCAATAATGACTGTTTCTCCAATATTACAAGTCATTACTTTTCATGATCTTTTGATCAGTGCAGTTACTGACCTCAACATTGCAAGCAATAATGATGTGTTTGCTTATTTTTCTTTTTTATCAAAAATAATAAAATAGGAGGGCTTGACGAGCAATGTTCCTTTACACTATGTGAATATTGTCACTGTGATATTTTTAATAAAGAAGCTGACTAGCCAAGAGTTGGAGAGGACGGATTAGGCAGAAGAGCCACATTTAGAACGCTGGGAAGAAGAAAGACAAAGTGAGGGGAGTCATGAGCAGATGCAGAGGGAAGTAAGATGGAGATGCGATACTGAGAAAAGGCACTAAGGAACATGACAAAGCATAGATAAGAAACATGGACTAATTTAAATGTAGCAGCTAGTGACAAGCCTGAACTATTGGCCAAGCATTTGGAAATGAATCTTCCTGTTAGTTGTGTGGGAACTGGTGGATGGGAAAGGAACGTTCGCGAACAGGGCTTGTAGATATTGCTTTATGTTTGAAAACTATGTTTTATCAGTTGAAAACTCTCTGAGGTATATGTTGTACCTGTGTCGATTATACAAGACATTGAACAAAATTTTATTTTGCGATTTGCCCTTGTATAATAGGGTAAACCCACAATCATCCCTAAAGAAAACCCTGGGTGAAAGTGCTGAGCAGAACTCTCCAGATTGTATCAACTGTGACACAAATACAATCTTTGTAACAGTTAGTTACAATTCTAGCAATTCCCCTTGTGCTTTTTTTTTCTGTATAAGCTTTGTTTTGCCCAATTAGCTTTTAATGGTGCTTGAAATTCCCACATGAAATGCCGTATGTTGACCTGTCCATTTTAATCAAGTTAAATACTACCTGAGAGGAAGATATATTAGCTATCACTTAGGCACAAATTAGTTTATCTGGACCTATTACTGCACATTATCAACCAGGAAACATGGGGGACTTGGAGCAGTTTTGAATGAGTGGCAATGTTCTTTAGGTAGAATACTGTGTGATATTAAATCCATTGCTTCAGTAATACTTATTTAAAAGACCCAATTTTGCTAAGCCTGGTGACATTTTATAATGCCCTCTAATATACTAGAAGAAATAACAAAATCAAGTAATGGAAAATTAAATTATAACCATGTCATTCACTTGAAAGTAATAATTGAATACTTAACCTGTAAGAATTTTCTTCTGTCACGTTAAAATGACACTTTACTGTAATGACAAAGGCTGAATTCAAATATAATCCTATTATTAGTAGTTATCTTCCCAAGAAGGAACCACGTTTTCTTGATTCTGATAAGTCTTTTTGTTAGACAGATCACTAAGTATTTCATAACACTTATCAGAAAGCCAAATATTACAACAATGAATGTACACATAATCTGTCTGTAAGAGACATGCACTGTGGGAGAATTTCAGGGCATAACAGGTGGAGATATTATAGCCTAGTATATATATATATATATATATATATATATATATATATATTCTACTGTAGAGCTTAGAATATGTCCCCTTTTGTGCAAACAAGGAAGGGTAGTACATGTTGGACCTGTTTTAAAATATTGTGCATGATGAAGAAACATTAAATGATTTGTCGCAAAAAAAAAAAATAATCTGTGAGTCACATGCAACACATTCTATTTTTCTCATATACCCCACGAATTGTATCTGTTATCATCTATGTTTGAAAAAAAAAGAAACCATTATGAAATTCTTTTATTTTAATTATAGTCTAAATGGCTGTAGTGCATTCCACTAGCCAAAGTTTTGTTTATACATGTAAGAAATCAAGTCTTATTCATTTACTTTCTTTCTAATACTACATTACCAATATGGTTCGTTACACTTGTATTATTATTATTATTTACAAAATATGGAAAAGAGGGCTAAAATATCAGGGAAGGAAAATAATTTTTTCCCTATAAATTATCATTATCTGATCTTCAAGATGGTTTTCTGTCAGCAGGCATATAGACATTTATTCCTGCATTCTTTAAACTTTCCCCAATAAGCTAAATGAAATCATTCAAGAGTAAAGGCAAGTTTATGATCAGTATGGCATTTACAATTTAAGAGCAAAGAATTTTGCTAAGTGAAGAAAGCTATGAATCTCACTAGCTCTATTCATAACTGAGCAAGGACTTTAAAGCATAATAGTCTGCTCTGAGAGCCACGGAGCAGTTAGCAGAACACACAGAAGTTGCTAAGGGAAAAGAGAAACAGCAATTCAAAACTTCAGCAATGAATTTATATGATAAAAGAATGCTAGTAACTTAATACATTCTACAGACAGAAAGAACACAAATTAGAATTGATAATACAGGTAACTTTTGTTATTTTATGATCTAAGTAAGAAGCTCAGACAATAGCTAAACATAGTTGAGCACTTCATTTAAACTCTGCAGGACAATTTATAATTTCAAAAGGAAAATGATACTGTTTTATTGAAGTAGAGATAAACTGTACATAGCTATGCAGTGTCAGTTTAGATGAGTGCATACAAATACAAAGGCACACACACACACACACACACACACACACACACACACACACACACACGTCTTTCTACTCATCCTAATCACATATAGACACAAATGTTCCTCTTCTCTCCCATTCTTTATCTCTGTGTCCTATTTTTTCTCACTACCAATTTAACTACAGGTTAAATTCTGCTGCTGAAAAAGAACATTCTATACCATTTAGTTTCTCTGATACTGTGGATTTTTACTCACAGAATAAACTAACCCAGGCTCATAGGGGCTCATAGAGACTGAACCAACAACCATGGGGTTTGCTTGGGACCCAGGCACTCTGCCTACAAATGACAGCTGTGTAGCTTAGTTTTCCTGTTCAAATTGTAACAGTGTGAGCAGGGGTTGTTTCTGACATTTTTGCTGGCTTTTGGGACCCTACTTCTCATAAATGGATGCATTGCACAGACTTAATCAAAGGGAGATTCTTAATCTTACTGCAACTTGATAAACCATGTTTTGTTAATTACTTTGGGAGCCAGGCCTTTTATCACTAGAAATGTGGAAGTGGATGGAGAAGATGGCAGAGGGTAGGCTGGGAGGAAAGAAGGTAGGGAAAATTGCAGCAGCAAGTAAAGTAAATAAATAGATAAATTTATAAAAATATTAAATAGAAGAGAAAGATGTGGTGTTAGAGGAGAAAGCACAGTACCTTCTGGCTTCTTTACCTTTTTTTTTTTTACTTTTAAAGCAATAATAGTAGGGATAATAGTGAAAAAAATAATAATCTCATACAACTATAAGAAGAATTGAGGCAGAAGAGAAAGAGTCCAACAATAGACATAAATGAAATTGAAAAGTTACTGGCAATATGGTAATCTTTTTAAAGTGAAAAATAATAGCAAAAGGATATATCCTCCAAGATAATGTCATTATTCCTAGCCTACATGATGAATTATAAATAGAAATACTGAGAAAATCAATAGTTTTCAATGTGCATTTATAAACATCTACATATACTTTAATGCTGTAATTACATGGCAAGTTGAATTTGTTCAAAGCAACCACTGGTAATGATAAATAATATGATTATATGGTTACTTATTTCATTCACTAACAAGCTCCACTAAGGATAAAAATAATTTATCTTAAATTACAGGGTAGCTGAGTCTCAGTTTAAGTACTAATTTAAGTATATGAAAAGAAATTATCCTTCACTGAAAACATAATAACTCTCACATTTTCTTGCATAAAATTGATTTTGCAGTTTACAGTTATGCTAAAATATTTATTTTGAACTTTCTTAATTGTATGCTCATGTAAACATTCAGTTTATTATCATAATAATATTTTAAGATGTTAAATTCTTTTACAGAGGGATGGCAATAGGGAGAAAATCTTTAAGCAACTAACTACACACTTTAAAGCATTGTAGATAAAAACAGGGAGTACAGCCATGGGTAGAACCCTATCAACTATATTCCACAAGCTATGACTATGACTTTATGGATTTCAGTAGTATACATATTAAACATAAGCCAATGAGATAAGTAAATAAAATGTGATTTTCATTTCCTTGGAAGAAGATTTGATTACTTTAGTAAGTTGGCAAAAGTTTTTTACATGTAGAAAATGTAAGTCTACAGTAGCTTTTCTCAAGTCTTCACACAAAATAAAAAAATACAGTTACATATTAGCACAAGTTTTTAGGAAAAAAGTGTCATTTATAATTAAAGAAAACAATGCTAACTGACAATCAATAACAATGGACCACCTTCAACAGCTTTGAATATCAATGCTTGGGACACTTACCATAAGAAAGTCAGAATGTAAGGGGAGGAAATCTAGGCTTTGAACAGCACTCCTAACATGCATTTCACATACATGTTCATAAGAGATGCTGGTCATGCTGTGTTGGAATTCAGTAAGAAAAACATCATCTTTCTTCCTTAGATAAAACTCAAGTACTTTTAAATTTTTATTTTATTTTTATATTATAATTACCTTATTGACTTTTCCTTTTCCTTTATCCAAACCCTCCTCTATTCCCTTCCATATTCTCTTTCAATGTCGTCACTGTGTTTTTCATTAGTGGTTTTTACACACACATACGTGTGTGTGCGTGTATGTGTGCCTATATTTATGTTTATGTATTGTATTGTATTTACATATATTTTGTATTATATAATTGTATATTTAGAATATATATATATATATATATATATATATATGCACACACACACTTGTATTCCTAACTAGATAAATACAACCCGCTCTAATTAGTACCATATTACCTGAATGTAGGTTTCCAGGTGCTGTGGAATAATCCTTTTTTGCACTGTGAAGATACATCACTACGATTAGTTTAATAATCAACCTGACTGGCCAAGAGTAGAACAGAAAAAATTAGGTGGGAAAACCAAGCCGTGAATGATGGGGTGAGGGAGGGCAGAGTTTGAGAGATCCCAACAGATGCAGGAGAAGCAGGATACGTAGAAAATGAGGTAACGGCATGAGTCACACGGCCGGGTATTGATGACAAATATAGGCTAGTTTAAATATAAGTTAGTAACAAAATTGACCTTTCAACTGAGCATTCATTATTAATATTAAGCCACTTTGTGTTTATTTGAGAGCAGCTTCAGGATAGGAAAACTCCACCTACATCCAGGGCTAATCATTTGGTGTTGGGTGGCCAACTATGTACTCTTCCCTGCGTCACACTGCTCCTCAACATTTTTTTGGCTCTCAGAATTCCGTATTTGCCTGTAGTTCTTTGTGTATGGTTGAAGGCTCATGGGCTTCCCTGTGTTAACTTTAGCATGTTTATTCATGTTGTCTTTGTTGGGTTAAGGTTAGGCACTCATATCTGTGGCAGTCCTTACGTCGTCTTTTTGTTTCCATCCCGACACTCCCGACACAGAGATGTAAGTTTATATTAGACTTGTTCCAGTGCACAAAGTATGTTTCCGGTCTCTGACGTCCCTCACCTCTGATCAGCACTTGAGTTATCTCAAGGTCTTACTACAGTTTTGAGTAAGAGTTTTAGGTAAATATGCATATGGCCATACCCCTGTGCTAAGTCAGGAAAAGAGTCCATGACAACAGCAGACATCACCTATTTCAGAGAAGGAGGCAGTTTTCAAGGTGTATTTATCAACATAGTTTATTAGTAAAATAAATCCACAGTGGCTAGTCAATGCATGTTTATGTTTCAAAACCCAAAGCAGTAAAATAAGGAGTCAAACACAAGTTAATCAGTAATTATAGAACCTCTTGTAAAGATGTTCAGAGCCAGTTTCATTCACCTTATTATGCTGTCACTTTGTGACTTTTAAAGGCATAACTCTTTTCTAAGGTGCCCTGTGATATATCTATCTGTGAATTTTAGGTTATTTCTTCCTTTTCTTCTATATCTTATTTTACTATAATTAATATTAATTTTTGGAATATAATTTTCAGGCATTCATTTATTACTAAGGTAAGATTATACCTTAGTTCTTGAAACCTTGGTAGTGACTACCTTAGGGTTTCTACACTCAGATTAAGAACCACTGCTTCATGGATCACTTCTAATGCTAAAGGACTAACTAGACTAACTATGGCATTTACACAACATTACTCTTTGAAAAAGTGTACAGCACGCAGGGAACAATGATCTTTTCATATTTTTCTTCAATTATGCCTCCTGCCTTTTCATTTGTTTGGCAGGATTATGGTCATTTCTCATGTGCTTATTTCTTTGATTAATGATCATGCCTTGTTTTAGCAACATTTAGTTTTTCAAGGACTTCACACAAAGTGCATTTCTTGAACTTAATATCGTCATTTTATTATACATACTTAATAGCTGTAGTACATAATGTTGCTTGAATAATTATTGCCCATGAAATAAATTATCTCCAACATTTCTGAAGTTAATTTTGTAATAATATCCTATAAACTCTTAACATAACATCGAACTAGAATTCATTTAGCAATTAGTCATCTATTTCCTTCTCTGCTTTTCAGCATAAATTAGTATAGAAGCTAAGCAAATAATGAAGACAGCCTTTAGATTCTAGAAGAAATTTTTTATTGGTCAGAAATACAAATTTTTCTACTAGGTTTCTCAGAGATATGTAACTTTATTTACTGAACTACAGGGTATATAAAAAAGTAATATAAGTCATATGAGCCCTAACCTGGAGTGAAGATGGTATATACACCTAGTGTCACTGCATTGAAAAAAAAAAAATGGTTTTCCCTCTACTTGGAGCAATCAATTGCAAATAACTCCTTGGTTAAACGTGGGACTTTGTGCTCAGTTAACCCCTACCCCCCAGGTTTTGTCTAAGTTGAACACGTACAGGTACTGGTATTATGTCACAGTCTCTCTGGGTTCATATCTCCATAAGTCCTGCTATGTCTCCAAAATGCTATTTTCTTGAAGTCATCTACCACTTATGGTTCTTAGATATTTCTCCCTCCTCCTTGGCATATATCCCTGAGCCTTGAGGGTAGGGACTTGGTAAAGATGGGACAAATATACCAAAGTTTCCAATGTCTCTCATTCTCCACACCTTTTCACCGTGAAGTTTTATGAGAGCTACCATTCAGTCTAAGAAGAAACATCATGGCTGAGGTGAAATGGTAATCTGATCTATAAGTACACAGTTCATTTTTAAAATTATTTAATTTTTTAAAATTATATATTCTCATTTTACATACATACTCCAATTCCCACTCCCTTCCCTCCTCCCACTACCCCCACCTTGCCTCCACCCTACCCTATCCACTCCTCAGAGAGGGTAACGCTTCTTATGGGGAGTCAACAAATTCTGACACATCATTTTGTGGTAAGACCAAGGCCCTTCCACCTGTATTTAGGCTGAGCAAAGTATAAGATACTTTTAAAAGCTTTTTTTCATTGTTGCTTTGTTGTAATTATTTTTACTTTTTTATATGTTCAAAAATCAGGAAATTATCTGCTGATTATATGCCACCATGACATATTCACAAACTGCTTATACATTTCATAAGAGGCTTGATAACTAAATATTAATATACCTTTATATCGAATGCTTATAAACAGAGGCACCTACACCTACCTGATTAATGTTGTATATTCACAATGACCTAATTAATGTTGTATATTCATAGTGGCTCAGAAAGTAAACAAGCAACATTCTTTTCAATTTATGATTCTATAAACTGTAGAAGGAGACTGCTCTTTCATTTCCTAGCAGCTCAGTCCCACATAATCACACAAAACTGTGTTACTTACAACACTGTTTGGCCTATTATCTTAGGATTCTTATTAACTAATTCTTACATTTTGTATTAGTCCATTTCTATTATTTTATGTTTTACCATTTGGCTTGTGGTTTGTTATCCCCGCTTCTTAGGTGCCTACATGGCATCTGCCTCCTTTGGCAGCAAATGGCATCTTTTTTACTTCACCTACTCTCTCTCTCTCTTTCTGTATTTCTTTCATTCTGACTACATTCTGCGCTGTCATAGGCCAAAGCAGCTTCATTTATTAACCAATGAGAGCAACACATATACAGAAGGACATCCCATATCAATAAACAATGTGTTGAACATCTACAATGAAATAAATACAGCTAGATAACTAGGTAAAACAAATCCAATTGTCTGTAACAACATGGAACAATCACTATTTAAGCTGGGGATTACTATATTGGGTGAATCAATCTGGCACAAAAAATACCAAGTACTACATATGATCAATGATGTGTTAAAATCTAAAGTACTCCAGCACTCGGGAGGCAGAAGCAGACAGATCTCCATGAGTTTGAGGCCAGCTTGGTCTAAAAGAGGTAGTTCCAGGACAGGCTCCAAAGCTACAGAGAAATCCTGTCTTGAAAAAAACAAATAAACAAAAAATCTAAAATATTAATCAAGTGGAAGGAAAGGGGTTGATTAATTTTATGTATCAAGTTAGAGATCAAGAAGGTAAGAAATACCAATATGACATTGTACAAGAGGGCCAATATTTAATCAAAATCTCTGTATATTTCAAAAACTATGCAAAGTGATTTGAGTTCATTTTCTCAATTAAATAAATCAAATATGTTTGATCAAATAGACTTAGTTTTATTTGATACATATTGCCTCAAGCATTACATCTTTCTTGAATAATATAAGCAATTTTGTGTTAAAGTATTAATTAAAATACGGTTTGAAAGTAATTTGTCTCTCCATTGCAGGCATGCCAGCCTTACACTAGATGGCACATTATGCTTGTTCAGGTCGCTAAAGTAGCTATCAGGATTCACAGATGGCTAAGATTATTGCTGACTTTTCTTTCCTATCAGTCAGTACCTGGTACTATCAAAGGTAACCAGAGGTAGAAAGCTTTCAGCTCTGATTACGCTTTATTTCTTTTTGTCCTTAAACTAAGATATGCCATATCTTCAGCATCAGTGTCTGGCTATTAAGTTCTGTTGGATAGCAAACAGCAATGGAAATAGCTTATGTTGTTTTGGAGACCTCTGATGCCTCCATGACCAATAACTCTTAGGAAAGTACTCTATGCCTGGCATGCATTGGTATTTAATTTAGCATTCCATGGATTCTGGGATGTGCACTATCCATCCATAATGTTTTGATCCTTTTTTTCTCCTGTTTTAGACTCTTCCGAACTTAAGGCTCTCTCTCCACTTTCATGTTTGACATTCTTTACTCCACTACCCTCTTAAAACCTCTCCTCACCCTACTTCTATATAACTGGTCTTTATAAGCTATCAGTGTTAGACCCATGACCCACCCTCATTAAGAAACTACACTTGAACTCGGTGGTCACAAATAGAAAGAACAGAAAGGGGGATGCGACTGAAAAGAAGTATTGCAGCAGGAAAGTGAATGACATGAGAAAAGGGAAAAAGGGGTAAAAAGGACTAATATTAATTTTATAAATTTAAAAACTTCATAAAGACAATTTGATAAATTAAAAAAAGCATTACATTTACTAACACAATAGTAAGTTCCAAGAATATTCAGTCACATTTTTAAATTGCTGCAAGTTTTTTTTTGATTCCTATAGCCATAGCAAGCTTAGAGATTTTTGCAACATGCAGGTTTTCTATTGTTTCTTTGTCGATCAACTACATCATTGTTTTAGCTACAGATATTTCCTTGCATAATCACTCCTTGGAGATAGCTGAATACACAGATATTCTCTATATCATTTTATATGTCTTTAATATAGATTGCAAAGGCCTCATGGGAGAGTTAGCAGTCAACTCTTTCAGCATTGTTTGGACCATATTTGAATTTACAGTTTGCATAAATATTTAATTTAAAGAACAAACCTTCTAGTGTCAGTGTTAAAGGAGATGAGATCACCCTGTGTATCTGTCTCTTTTGTACAATGTCAACCCTTCAGTTTATTGTTCAATAAATGCTGGCAACATTATGAAATATTCTCATATGAAGGAAATTGAGAATCTAATTTCATTTAGCCCAATTGTATCTAGAGATTACAAATGCTTCCATTATCTGCTGTAATGACCCACTAAGGGGAATAACTAGGAGGAGATTGTGCCGAGTGATTGAAGCCTTTATCATTATTTTAATACATATTTGAAGACCTGACATTGTGCAACCCTATGGAATTGAAGTAAACAACTCTCTGAACTTTCAATTGACTGTGAGGGGAGAAAGTGTCCATCTTACTGCAATACTTTTCAAAACAGCATCATTCTAAATGGCTAAATAATACATTTTTTCCTGCTTTTGTGTTTTTCTCTCTTGGAAAGTGTTTTCTGAAAATTTGGTTTTAAAAATGTGAAGTCTAAAATGAACAAAAAGGAAGCAATAGCTATTATTCCTTAATAAATATAAACAATTTAAAGACAAATTATATATTCACAGCTGAAGTATTAATTATTATAAATTTGCATGTGTTTTAATATTTTTGATAGTTTGGCTAATGGGACTCACAGACTTCAAATACAATGCAGTATATTGCCATTATTTTTGAATACTTAAGTCTAAACATGGAGAACTTAAGTGGTTACTGGCCTGGAAGCTTCCTCCTTATTGGTTAATTTTCATGATGTTGGAAGGTCTTAGCATGATACTATAGCCCAAAAGTAACCATCAGTCTCACCCAACTGTTAACCTTGAGAGCTATAATTACAATCTTCCTGACAAAAATATCCTTACTGGCATAATATTGTCCAAATAATATTGAAGTAATCAACCACTTTCTAATTAGATTTACGACATACTTCATGACATAGAATCATACCTGACACTGTTAGAATACTTAAGAACATGTGGTCTTAGGGAAACACCGAATCCTGTTATTCTGCTCCAGAGATGTAACTATAACATTTCTCTTAAGAGTTTATTGCTCAGGACTTCTCTCAGACCTTACCACAGTCTATTCTTCTTGAAGTAGATGACAAATAATTCAGAAATCCACAAGTCATGTGAAGAATGGAGCTCATCCCTAAAGGTGAGGCCTGTATCACATCTCTCCAAGGCTCAGGGATCTTCCAGAAAGATGGAGCGGAAAGACAGTAGAAGGAGTAGGTGGTGGATGACTTCAAGTTACCTACATACTCATGTCACAATATAGCAGATGCATAGTTAAACTCCTAAGCATTATGATGGCATGAGGAAAATCATCACACACTGAAGTCAGACAAAATCCCAGCATGGGTGGAGGTAGAAGAGATGGGCCTTGAACACAACCTTACTTGAGGAACTATACTCATTTGACAGTTGTGTGGAAAGGCAGTGACAGCAGCCGTCTTTTACAAAAAGAAGGAAAGAAAACAATCTCTTTTCATTTTACATAACAATCCCAGTTCCCAATCTCTTCCCTCATTCACATCCATCCATTTACTTCCCCTATCTCACTACCCCCAAGTTACTCAGAGAGAGTAAGGAGCATTGCTTTGGGGGATGTCCAAGGCCCTCCCTATAATACCTAGGCTGAGCATGGCATCCATCCAAAGAGAATAGGTTCCAAAAAAGCCAGTACAAACAGTAATGGTAAATACTGGTGCCACTGCCGGTGGCCCCGCAGTCTGCCTCAGCCGTACAACTGTCAACCACATTCAGAGGGACTAGTTCGGTCAATGCTTGTTTCTTCCCAGTCTGGCTGGAGTTGATAAGTTCCTATTAGCTCAGGTAAACTATTTAAGTGGGTGTCCCCATCATGGTCTTGACCTCTTTGCTCATATTCTCATGCCTCCCACTCTTCAAATGGACTTTAAACAATACTCAACTTCATATGGAAGAACAAAAAAAAAAAAACTTATGATAGTCAAAACAATCCTGTACAATAAAGAAACTTCTAAAGACATCATCAGTGACAGCTATTTTTAACCGTGTGAGTTCTGCTATATAAACCACACTTTAGAGTATAGTAGCCAATATAAACTGGGCTGGAGGTGTTAAAGCTGAGAAAAGGAGATAAAGAAAGAGAGAGAGACAGAGACAAAGAGAGACAGAGAGGAAAATATAGAGAGATGCCATGAAAACAGGTGATTCAGAAGGCATAAGTGGATATATAAGGAGTTGGTGAGGATGGAAATATAATCTATTTATATTGTGTAAAATTATCAAAGATTAATAAAACTATTTTTAGATTATACCTAATATAGTCTCTCTCTCTCTCTCTCTCTCTCTCTCTCTCTCTCTCTCTCTCTCT
>NC_022029.1:6243783-6254379 GCF_000317375.1 Microtus ochrogaster
ATATATCATATATATATATATACATAGATATATGGAATTTATCTCTATATATAATTAAAATTTCTTAATAGGCAAATTAGCAAAACATGGTTGCACAATTCTTGAATTCTGGCAATAGGGAAGCAGAGTCAGGTAGAGATCTGTGAGTTCAAGGACTGTCTAGTCTATATAAAGAGACTATCTCTCTAAGAAAACAAAAAGATAAATCAAATTTCTAAAAGAGTAATTAATTTCAAGGTTACTAAGCATTCAAGTGACTAATAGAACTTGTTTATTTCATGGATGGGAGAAATATAAAATATACTCTTATTTTTGAAACATATTTTTGTATCAAATATAAAGCAACTGTAAGAATTTGGAAGCCCAGGTTCAAACCCATTCAGAAATGGAAACCTTGAAATGGCAGGAGAAAACACAGCTGTCACATAGTTTGCATATATGTCATCATCTGCATGATATATTCATATTTGTCACAATTTTAGATCCCATCTTACCTATTGCTGCATATAATTATAGAAAGTAGTAAGGTGAAATGTTACATGAGAGAAATGATATGAAATCTTAGAAAACTTTTCAGTTCCACAGGGCAATGTGTGCTGACTTCTCAGGAATCCCAGCAGAGTTAAAGGCTTGATTAATGAGAAGACTAACTAATGAAGGATTGTGGAATGAGACAGTCATGCCCATTATAGCTATACTCTCTCAGTTCTCATGAAAATGCCAAGAATGTGCCTCCAGAAGGGGGATTAAATGCCATGCAGCAACTAATGATGCTGAAAACAAATAAAGCTTGAATAGAAGCATAAATAACAGAAACATTCTGTGGTTAACAGATTTGGCCTAAAATTTAAATAAACAAAAAGCAGAGGGAAGGGTTGATCAAAGACCAATAGTGATAGAGAAATGATGCTAAACAGGATCATTTAGCCAACTCTCATTTTTAAGCCTATACTAAAGTGCTGCCTTTATGCATTGCCTAGACTGTAGGCTCTCTGGCTTCTAGAGTTTCTGTAATAGATAAAGAATAATTCTAAGTTTCATTGGAAAATAAGTACACAGTAAAGTACAACCTCATGAAGTGACCTCTAAGAACAGTAAATAAACCAGTTAATTTTATACTATACTACAATATACACTTTGATAAACAATTAAGAATAATAATTGCAAATAAATATTTTAATAATTATATCTTCAAATTTTAAAGCAAAAGAATACACACTTAATAGATTTTAAGTTAAAAATACTTACTGTTCTAGTTTATTTTCTCTTGATGTAATAAATACCCTGACAAAAAGCAACTTAGGGATGAAAGGGTTTATTTCATCTTCACTTACAATCCACCATTAAAGAAAGTCATGGCTGAGGCTCAAGGCAAGAGCTTGAAGCAGAAAGCTTGAAGAAATGCTGCCTACTGGCTTGCTTCACTGACTTGCTCAGCTGGCTTCCTTTTTCTTTTTAATTGAAATAGAATTACATAACTTTCCCTGCATTTCCTCTCTCCAGTCCCTTGCAGCAAATCTCTTTTGAACCTGTCTCAATCTCACATATATATTCAGCAAAGACCAACCTACCCAGCAATGGCTTTGTCCACAGAAGTCTGGTACCTTGTATATCAATCACAAAATGTCTCACAGACATACCCACAGGCCAATCTGATGGAAACAATCTACAATCTCTCTAAGAATCTAAATTTTCATCAATTTGCGAACTGATGCTAAAATATGACACCAGTAAAAGGTAACACCTTAACAGAGAAAGATAACATGACACATACTGTTTTATGTTCTAATAATTATCATCAACAGCATTACGGTGAAGGTCACACAGTATGGTAAGAAAATCTTGTGTTGACTCAACCCTTCAATAGTTAGGTAAGTACATATGATATATCTTAAAATAAAATGAAATAATTTGCCATAAAGCTTACCAACTCTATACTTATACACAATAAAAGAATTGTTGTAAATATTCTGTTCTTTAAGAACACAGGGCAAGAAAATAGGAAATGAATAAGGTAACCATACTTGGAAGATAGGGCCAAAAATTACTGCTGAATTGGAGTTATCTAGCACAATTACTATATAACCTTTATAAGATTTGTAAAAGGTGAGAGAATTAATTCTGTTCATAATATGAATTACTTCTATTTCATTTTTATGTTACAGAATGTTTGTTTATTTTATAGTAGAATATTCACTTTTAATAATGGCATGATTATAATAAGTTTAGATATTAATAAACCTGTTTAAATGTGGCTGACAGGAAACTGTTGAAGCCCTGGCTACCTACATGTGCCACAAAGAGGAAGTGGAGAGAATATTAATTGGCAAGGTGTAGTGGAAAGAAGTTGTTGAAAGGACATGATTCCCTGACTATAATCCTAGGTTTCTTGTTCCCATCTCTCTTTCTTTCCCCATATTTTTAAGCTTTATGAAGTGAACAACTTGAATCTACTCCATGCACCCCAACTTGAGGTTACACCTCCACACAAAGTTAAAACACATAGCCAAATGACTGCCTAACACTTGCTTCACCATCTAAGAGTGTAAGCCAAGTGGACTTTCTTCTTAGTTGATTTTCTCAGGGTTTTTAGAGTAATTGAAATTTGATTTAGTATTGGAGGATTGGTTATTAGTGGATTTAATACAATTCATATAAATAATAAAATAAGCCCATTTTTAACAAATGATTCCCAATACTTAGTTAGTTTACATATAAACTATAATAAATAGGATTAGCAAAGCATCTCAGCTAGTAAATTCATTTGCTGTCAAATAGATGACATGAATTTGCTTCACAAGACTTATATGGAAGGAGAGAATGAATTTCATACAAATTGAATTCCACACACATACACACATGGACAATATGTACATGTGCACAAATATTCACATGCAGTCTCAAATACGCACATCAGATATTCATGCACACATATATGCAAACACACATGTACACAAATGTGCACATTCACACAGGCACACATACACACAGGCATATGCACACACACATACACACATTCACATATGTACACATATAAATACATATAAACAGACACAAACATGTGTACACATATACATATAAACTCACACACTAACATATATAAACATATACAAACATATACATGACACACACACAGATATAAACATACACACATATGCACACAAATATATATAGCAAATAAAACTAAAAATAGAAACAATAATTTTAATATTATGAAGTTAAACATTAAATATATAAAATCGTGTATTCAATTTTATTTGAAATTTTTGGAATATTTCAAACTCAAGTTCTCGTTAAAATTTAAAACTAAAAATTAATGTGTGGAAATATACATATTTTATATTTACTGTGGCAAAAATTGTATGAATGATAAGAACAAAATAACATTTTTACTAGCAAGTATGTGAAAAATATTTCAAGCTTCTCTTTTTGTAACTAATATCATATGAATATTTAAACTTGATGCCCTAATGTCATTTCTAAGTATATAAAAATTCCTAAAAACTTATTTTATAGTCTTTAATTTTAATATTGGAAAGTAGTTGTATAAGTAAATGGTAAAATATAAACAGCATAAAACAAGAGACACATATAGAACACACCCACCTGAAATTATCTTGTCACAACACATATTTAAATGGGAGAAAAATCCACTGAGAAAATAATTCATAAAAATTCTCATTACAGCAGCACTGATAATGAGCCATTGGTCAGGCATTTCCTGTAAAGTAATGACCTTGGGATCAAAGGTCTCTGTCTACCTCAAAGTTTCTGCTACTTCAGACTCTCATTAACTCTTTAAAAAGTCTGGGTCAAAAAGTCATTAATTCTGGGAAGAAATGTGAACACATGATTCATACCACAGATAATGTGTAAATGAGAAATGTCACCACTAAACACAATTATGAAATTCAAAATCAGTCTCTTGTTTGCAAGACTATTTTATGAAATATATTGGAATATGAAAATGAATCAAGTTAAAGTTCCCTATGAACATAATATCTTTTTGAATTTATATTCAAATTTAAAATAGTAAGTACTTCATTTGTATGTATTTTCACAGAAACCTTGCCAATGCCAGAGGACTAAGTTAGTGTTTTCTAATGTATGATCACATTATGTTCTTTATACTTTCTACTATTAAACTTATTAGTTTGGGTAAATTTTATTGTTTATTTATCTTGACAGACTGCCAGTTCTATGAGGGCTGGAGAAATACCTTTCTCTTGTATTACTTATGATCTCTTTAGGGAAACTTGTTGTACCATATTGAGTAGACTACTAACAAATCAATAGGTTACTTAATACACTGAATATGTATCTTACTCAATATTGACCCCTGTGTAGTTTTGAAACCTGTTATGGCACTTGTTCCGTAGTCTAGAGACATTTAAGAAATATTCATGTTTTAAAATATAATTTTACATAGAAATGAAATATCCATTATATTTGTGTATAAATGGATTTTAAAGTTGCTGTTTATTCTCATGATCATAATTTTAAGAGCACATGATACAATTATTTTACTGCCTACCCAAATACAACAAAACAAAATATACAGTTTTATTTTTGACAGAAATTTCTATTTCTCAGATAAATAAAAAAAGGTCACTTGTAATTTACCATCTTCAGTATTTGGTGATACATAATTTATAAGTTTTTATGCTATTAGAAGTTAACTCTCTCTCTCTCTTTGCCAATGCTTGTGACTTAAGATGTATCATCTTAGCTACTCCTCAGCAATCGTGCCTGCCTGCTGCCAAGCTCCTCACTTATCCTTTCAAACTGGAATCCCCAAATGAAACCTTTTCTTCATGAGCTTCCTTGACCAAGAGAATGACCATTCTCAAATGTCTGAGAGGCAAAATATAGGAACCATTTCAAAAACAAAGTTTTCAGCAAACTTCAGCATTACTTTGGATGTGTATCACACATTGCACACACATGTATAGAACATAGCATACTGAAACTGAAAGAAGCCGTATGATGTAAAATAAAATGACTTTGAAATACTACCTTGAGAAACTGTGAAAAGCACAATCTTTTCAAATATTTTTCTCCAGACACAACTATGTAACATATATACTATATTAGTAATCATGTAACTAATATATGCTTGCATAAACACAAACATTAGTATCATCACCAGAATGTTCATCGCAACATAATTAATTTGTAAAATAATTACTTTTACCTTTCCAGGTAAAAGCGTATTTTTGTATAAAAATCACCTTTAACCTGACATTAAATAGCCCATTGTCAATATCAAAATTACTAGAGAAAGCTAACTGGAGCTACTACTGTATGATTCCTCAAATATAGGACACTAAAGCAGCCGGCTCAGAGATTTTTAAAATATGTCATTTAATATTATTATACTTTGATTAATGTCATTATATTTGTTATTCTTAAGTCATTAATCAAATGTGGTTTACATTAGTTACTCAAATATGAATGAATGTTTGTACATATTTTTCAATTCTTTCCTCAACTTTATATAAGTTTAATTTTAACAAAGAAACAATATCAAAACTTTCAAATCTCTAAAAGCTTCTTATGATTCTAATAATCAAGTGTCATCCTAAAACTCATATTCATTTCAAATGGAGAAAAATCTAAAGTAAGATTTATCAGTCATGCATGTACAAAGAATAGAATGGGTGTGTAGTGGGTGTATTCCTGAGTATGAAGCAAAGATGTTATATAACTGAAAAAAACTGATTCAAAGACAAAGAGAAACTAAGCTATTTTTTCCAATGTAATCTTGCATTGTTATCTGAGTGTCATTGGGGCATAGAAAAGAATGGATTTAAAGCATTGTTTAATCATATAAACAGATTTTGACAAAGTGAAGTAATAGCTGCTAAAATATCTGAGTCCTTTAATATATGGGAAGTTGATGGATTAAGATGATTTTAGCTGACATGGTGACTTGGCTTATGATTCTAATACTTTGAAGGCTATAATGCAGATGAATTACAATGAGATGGAAGCCACATTGGGCTAGTTAGCATGTTCAGAGACAGTATTATTTATAGACAGAGATCTTCTCTCAATAAGCACAGCAAAACAACAAAATGTATTTCTTTGAAAACAATAAAATAATAGTTAATAATATTAAATGGTTATCTCCTTTTTATCACATAAAATCAAATATTATTTGATATGTTATTTAATAGAGTAGATACATTTCTTGTTTGAAACAAGATAATGTTAAATAAACTTTCCCTTGTATTTGGTTTCTGATATGTAGGGTGTGACCTTGCAGTAGCACCAGGACCTATCCCAGGTACATGAACTGGCTTTTTGGAGACCATTACAGTCAGTGGAATACTTTGCACAACCCTGATACAGGTGGGAGGGGCTTTGTCCTGCTTCCAGTTGGTATGCCAGACCTTGTTGACTCCCTAAGGAAGGTCTTGCCCCTCTGAGGAGTGGATTGAGAATGGGAAGAGGGTGTATTGGGGAGAAGAGGATGGAGGGAAAACTGGGGTTGGTATGTAAAAATAAAAGTAAAGTTTTGATAAAAAATTATAATATTATACCAAGCCAGCTACTTTAAAAAAGGTGAAATCGAGAGCCATTAAGTGGCAATACTCCATACTAATATTCATTAATGCATTAATGTTCTTGTGTAAAATTACTGTTCAGATAGGCCAAGTCTTTTGACACATTCAAGTTTTTTTTTTCGATGAAACGTTCAGTTTTATATTCAACTTTGTTCAAATTTCATATCACATAATGTTTTTCCAAGAACTATAAGGTAATGATGCACATATTCCTGTAAGTGATCTTCTTCTTCTTCTTTTTTGGTCAGAACATTTCTCATTAAATTATAAAATGAAGAACTGTCATATAAATTCTATACTAGTTCAATTTATTAGGCAACATTTTGGATGTTCCATGCTCATCTCTGTTTTATGGAAAGTTTTGCTAAATTTACTACCCCTTTTCTACTAAATCAGCTCTATAGCTTCAAAAGTAGGGTAATTTTGGCATTGCACTTCAAAAGTTTTCTGAGTCCAATCAATATACTACATCTGAGTTTAGGCAATGATTAATCCTCAATGGTACTTCTCTTGACATCATTAATTGCTAAGCAACTTTGTGAGAATGTCAAAATTTTAGTAACCAGGACACATTGGAGTCATATCATAAAATATTTCCTAAAAGTACATGTCTCACACAGGATCATATTGAAAATGCTTATCTGTGGTGCTGAATTTCATCCACAGCAGACAATGAACAAAGACCTCAGTATAGTATAGTCACTGTTTATGTGCTTACATTATACTCCAAATGCACAAAACTTTTTTGATGATTGTAATTTTCCAATTTCCTGTTTGTCACATCATGTGGGGACGTTTTAGAGAGCAACATGACTCAATTTTGAAAAAAAATTGTTAAAAATAGATTATGACTAGCACCCTGCTGACAGCAAAGCAATTTACCAAGATGAATAAGATAGAGTTGTTATCTTTCATCATAGTGAGATGGGGACAAGGAAAAATGGATAGAGGAGAGGCAACATCACAATGAAGCATTTGAACTTTTATGAGCAGACAGAGTACATTACAGTTGAAATAGTGTTTTAATGTCTTCAAGTTTCAGCCTTGAATTTCATGCTCATGGTCAAACAAAAGCACACATGGAGGAGAAATAATATATGAGGCAGTCATAGGATCATCAAGTTTTCAGTCTTATGAATAGGAATATTGATGTCAAAGCAATCTAAAACCTTAACTCATAGCAGTAACAAAAATGTGAGAGGTACATGTTATTGTAAAGAAAACAAAAAGTAGAATATAGAATAAATGTTCTGTGACTACTTCTTTTAGCTTATTAATTATGGCTTTAAATAATTTAAAATACATTCTATTTACATTTTTAAATGACATCTTATGATACACAATAATTTTTAATTCTTTTTTTTTTTTTTTTGGTTTTTCGAGTCAGGGTTTCTCTGTGGTTTTGGAGCCTGTCCTGGAACTAGCTCTTGTAGACCAGGCTGGTCTCGAACTCACAGAGATCCGCCTGCCTCTGCCTCCCGAGTGCTGGGATTAAAGGCGTGAGCCACCACCGCCCGGCAATAATTTTTAATTCTTATCATATTGTATTTATAGACTAAATTTCATTCTAAATCTCAGATTCTCATCGTTAAAACTGGACTATTAGTAATTAACCTCATCTATGTATAATTTCAAATAAACATTATGGAGACTTTTCAAGTGTTATAATAGTTTCATGCAACATTTTAACAAAATTGCATAAAAGTTAATGTGATTTCTAATGTTCTGATAAATAGACAATTTTGATAGGCCTGATAATCCTAGTATGTAAGAACAACTGAGTCTCTTAATCTTTGAATTGTTAAAATTATCATTACTTTAAACTGTTACCCTCCTCCCCACCAAGAGAATTATTTCATATGTTGTATTTTGTTTGAAATGTAAAGCACATTAGATAAGGTATGGGCTAAAGGGGTTCATTACAATGAGTGAGACGAGTGTTTATTCCTTAAGACAGAGTTAAGGTTAGAGTAAAAGGCCAGCTATGCATTGCATAGCCTTCATTTTCAGCCATGTTTATGTGCCTGACATTCTGTAGCTAAAAAGGTGCAAACTATAATTGCTTCATTTGGATTTTCATAAAGATCAGCAAATTAGTAGAAGCATTTTGGGATTTTGGTGCTTTCAAGAGAGGAAAGACAGAAAGGTTTGCTATCCAGATTTAAAGGGGAAAAAATTGAACTGGCAGGGTTAAATATGGGAGGAAGATTGAAGGAGAGTAAATAAACAAACATGGGGAGAAAAAAATAATAGCAAAGACCTTTCAAAATGCTCATGCATATGGAAATCCACTATCATAGAAGTTTTTTTGTGTATGGGTATACACAAACACACACTCACACACACACACACACACCACAAACATACCCACCACACACACATACACTCACACACACACCACACATTCTCTCTCACATACATACCACAAACACACATACCACAAAAACACTCACATACACACTTGGAGACACACACATTCACACACTCACACACACACACACACACACTCACATGGTAAAAACTGAGCTACCACACTTTAGTGGGATGACACTGTTCCTATTAGATAAGACAGGAAAACAGCAAAAACAGCCATGAAAGGAATGAGTTTCCTGTTCTGGAGCTGTTGGTCTGTGAGGTTTCAAATCCTCACTATATTACAGCCTAAAGTTAATGCTGTTGGTATCAATCCAGAATTTGGTGTGAAGTGTTTCTTGGTGAAGATTCCACTTGTTGATTCACAGAACATTCTCAGTTTGCTGATGACCTGTAAGGTATATCCCTACTGAATAGCTTTCTTATTGTTGGAAAGTGTTACATATTATAGTGTGGGGGAAAAGTAATCGTAAGACGTACCCAACTGTAACACTGGCAAGCAAAGCAAAGGAAAGCCAATGAAAACCATGGAAAAATATATGGAGTCCATTTGTGTTGGCTAACTACCCTTGAGCATGGAATCTGCTCTGGAGTGTAGTTGATATGAACAATGACATTCTCCTGGAGAAAACTATTTTTTTTTCCTTTCTCAGCAGGTACCAATTAAAGACAGCTTCTTAGTAATGGTTGAGATGCTGTGTTCAATCCCGCTTTTTAGTGCAAAGATGCTGTTCACCAGACAAGAGAGCTAAATCTGTGAGCTTTGGCTTTAATGAGAAACGATGTCTCAAAAGAAATGGTGAAAGTCACAGAAGAATACAACGGACATTAACTTGTGACCTCCATAGATGTACCCCTTTATGATGGACTGCCCCTATTTTCAAGGACAAACAGATGTATGCATAAAATATTCATGCCCCATACACAGAGTGAATTTCAAAACACAAAATAACTGTGTGCAAAGCACATTTGTGAGTTATATTATGACAATTTTAAGATTCTTCATGTAATAAATTCTAATGTAATTTTAAGAAACTAAATGTTTTGTGAACACTCAATATCTGATTTTCAAATTTTTCCTCAGGATTCCTGAACAGACTTCAGGTATATACATAAGTGTATGTTGTATAATGGCATTAAATCTGTGTATCAGTTCTCTCACTAAAGAATGCTTATGCTGATTCAGAATCCTCTTTTACACACGATGCAATAATAAACTGCAAGCTTCATTTTCAGGAGTTTCTGCTTACTAGAGATCAGACAGGAAATTGCTGATATGTCAAGGATATGGATCTTCAATTTCCTCCATTTGATAAATTGTGGGACTTATATGCCCATTAGTCATGTATCACAGGTCCTGTTTACTGAAAACCCTCTGGCATTTAATTTCATAGAATTGCATCTTTTTCATCTATTCTCCTCCTGCATATAAATAATATCGAAGCTAAGATGTACATTTGTCTTATTGCTTGTGATAACATCATGAACCATTTATTTTTCATTTTCTATGGTATTGTTGACTTTATCTGGCATTTGCTAATAGACCCATATCTTTCTGTTATTAAAATCAATTTTTATATTTTTTATCTTGATACTTTATCAATTTCATGTTGTATGCTTCTCTTTCTTGATTTGGGATTTATTTTCATATTAG
>NC_022029.1:6254479-6262858 GCF_000317375.1 Microtus ochrogaster
TTTTTTGGTTTTTCGAGACAGGGTTTCTCTGTGGCTTTGGAGCCTGTCCTGGAACTAGCTCTGTACAACAGGCTGGTCTCGAACTCACAGAGATCCACCTGCCTCTGCCTCCCAAGTGCTGGGATTAAAGGCGTGCGCCACCACTGCCCTGCTAAAATTTTTAATTTTTGTATCAAATAAAAGTAGGGAGTTAATATCCTAATTCTAATAGCCAATTAAAAATGATTCATTGAATTATTTTCTTAGAATGTCACAACCATTCCATACAGTCATATATGAGACTTAACACCAGACAGAAATCTTCAAACCCTGTATTCTCCTTCAAATTTGCATTTCTTAATTTGAAATTATATTCAAAGAAATTCTCAAAGCTCATATCCATTCAAAAGAATAAATTTTGTTTGGGATTGTATATCATCCATAATTAAAAGAAACAATTCACTCTTCTGTTATAAATGTTAATTTTAATAAAATCTCATTTCCATTGCTATGATATATGTGGGCTCACTATTTTTTGTGTCCATCCATGAAGCCCTTTTACATAATTTCTCTTTTTATTTACTGTTGGATAATCATATTAAGAGCTTTAAATACTTTTATTTTTAAAATAAATTTGTGATTTTGGTATATATGTTTTATGTAAAATGCATTTTGGTGTGTATGTGTGTGTATGTGTATTCTAAACACTCTTTGTTGATCATATATGACTTTAAATTTTGTTGTTTTTCTAATTATCAAATATATGCTCTGAAATAACTATAGTTGTTACTCAGAATCATTTTGAATCTTTGTGTAATTGCATTTCTTTAGTTAATGAACTGATAAGTATCTAACTTCTGTGATAATAGAAATTTAACTGGTTAAATTCATGGCTTATAGCTTGTATTTATATCAATGTCATCTATGTCTTTTTATCATATTTGTTGCATTTATAGGACTGCTTTACTAATTCAAAATACTACCTTTTATTCTTATTTTCTAAAGATGTTTATTGTAAGTAAATTTTAAATTATCCTACATGTTACATCACTGAGATTATCATGTACATATTTTCATTACTCTTTTTTGAAATAATAAACAGTAAAATGAAATATAAGGCTTTCTGGTGTTTAAATACCTGTGCACATCTAGGTAGACTGTATTGCATATATTATCTATGAAAACCATTTCTTAAATTATTTAGCTAATATATATTTAATGCATATAGCTTATTACATTTTTATTGTTTTGTGTTGTTTTTAAGAAAAATCTTTTGTTTGCATAAGGCTAATGAGCAAAAGAATTCCTTGAGGTTCTATGCAAGTCCACATATAGTTATTAGTTTACTTATTTTTCCTAAGGCTTATAGAGTTGTTATATGCATGAAGGATAATACAGCATTAATCAGAGAAAAATCTTGAGTTAAATTTCCTTTACTGTGTTTCATTGCTATTTCCACACCATCAGCCTCAGCAATTTCTAATTTCTGCTCTTAGCAACACTTACTTAAAATTGTATAAGATGTGATCCTTTTAATACTTTATCTCCTATATACTTTTTCTAAGATTTGTTTTGTGATATATAATGAAATCAAGACAAAATAAGACGTTAGTATAATGAAGGCCAAAACTAATGTAAATAGTTCCAAACATGCAGAAGGTATATTTTGATGAAGTTTAACAATTTTACATATTTTAAATGATCATTATTTTCTATACTTCCCCGTGTGAGTATATGCAACTTCCATCATGATAGATAGCAGAAACTTAAGATCTTATAAGATAAGTAACAAAATATGTTATATCTTTTTTATGTAACTGTGCTGGTTCTAATTCTGTTTCTGAGGATTTTTTCATATTAATTATCTGCTTAGGAGAAAGTGTAATATAAAGCGAAACACATTATAGAACTTTGTGGTTAAGTCATATGGTATATTGAGAAAATATTTGACACACACAAGTGTTTTTATTTCTGTTGTTCGAATATTCTACATAAGACAGTAATCAGTAGTGGAATTTCTTTTGTGCAGTACCTCTAGATATGGAAAATATTTGTTTATGTTCTACATGGATTATCTTTAAATAGCCTACTTACTTGAGTTATAGGAAGACATTCTATGGAAACTAGAAACCAGAAGTAGAATATAAAAGGCTTTTCTCTTTCTCTGTCACATTAAACAAAATTGCTTTTCTCTTTCAGCTAAATTAATATGTTCCTCATGGAGACAGACAAGTATGAAAAACCTTAAGTCTTGAAACACTCTGCAATATTTGGTAACACCCTTGGGAGAGTAATTTTGTCTTTGACTTTCTGGGCTCACACTCAAATTGCTACATTTTTGTAAGGGTGGATTGAAAGTGGAGTGTTAGAGACTTCGTGAGATCTACTTATAGAGTTCTGGTGTGCTGATGAATGCTCAAGAGGGCACCGGGCCTCCCACATTCCCACATTGTCATGCACTGCGTTCAGTAATTGCTTTCTCCTTCCTGTGGACTACACCTCTCAAATTGTAGTTGAAATGTGATGATTGCAAATGCTTTGCTGCTTCATTTACTGCTTCTGGGTGATGTGTTATTCTTTCTAGGCATGCCACTTTATCTCGATGTACATTGTATTTAGTTTGACAGTGTTTTGAGAAAAAGCATTGGTTTCTGAATATCATTAATACAAGTGTTCTTTGTCTATTGTGTGTCTCCCTTAAATTCTAGTCAGAGCATAACTTTCAAAGCAAGGCTGTTTGCATAATACTGACAAAACTATCTGTATATCATATAACATTGCACTGTACACTCAATTGCGCTCAATGATTTCCTGTTTTATGAAAGCTCAGGGGCATGGCATAATTCACAAAGTTATACTATTAGTAGAGCCTAGGTTGTTACTGATATAAGGCACGAATTCTTTCAACCGGAGGATAGGTGGCATTTTATTTTCCAGCTAATACCAGTTTCTCTTTCATAAAGGAAATTTTAAACTGTGTGTCAGACTAGAAAACAAATACATTTTTTACAGAAGATTGCTGGATGACTTTTTTAAACCACAGTATCTATGCTGTGTAATATATATGTGTATATATATATTTCATAGTATATGAAATATGTACAATATATGTATTTATACATTATATATGTATATATATAATTGGAGATCTACCTATAGAGTTCTGGTGTGTTGATGAACGCACAGGAAATCTCAGGGTCTCTCACATTCCCACATTATCATGTGCCGCACACCCGTTGCCCCGGTCTGCGCTCTGTGCGCTAGACCCCAGTTCACGGGCTTTTGGAAAAGTGCTGGAGGTTGAGAATACACACGCAGAGACAGACTGACACACAGACCTTCTAACACTGGTACCAAAAACCCCTCTTTAATAGCACCATGGAGGCTTAAATACACTGCAGTCAATGGCCAACAGGTGAAAATCCCATCCTCTGATCCTCTAAGCTAGGCACAACTTCTAGTAACTTCAGTTAGAAGATTCTAGCAGGGAAGGGCAGCTGAAGGCCAGGACTCATTAGTCCCAACATCCAACTGAAGGCCCAACAGTCATGCACTTTGTTAAGTAATTGTTTTCTCTATTATATGGCGTAAAACTCTTAAATTATATTTTAAATATGATAATGGCAAATAATTTTGTAATATCCAACATGCATATGTGATAAAACAATTGAAATTTTTTCTTCAGTTATGTGCTTCAGAATCTGTCAGATTTTTACTTCAAAAGTTTTACATTTTTACTTAAGAATTTTTACACTAAGAAGATGATTCCCATTAAATTTTTAAATAAACTTGGATGTATGTTGAGTTTTAATACTTGGTAACAGCAAGCAGTTACTTATTGTGCATGTTGAAAACTATGTAACAGGAAAATATGTCTTTGATAGGTGACTATTTTGAGAAACTTGAAAATATTCCACTCTTTCCTGCTCATATGTTGCATGCTAGTATATGCAGCTGTGTGTACAGAGTATGCGCTTGTGCATATGCAATTTCCTCTTCTAGCCTTCTGAACTTCTTCCTTGAAGGCAGTATCTCTCTGAATTTGGAGCTTGCATTTTCTGTTAGGCTGGAAGCCCTGAAGACCAAGCCTCCCTTCATATCTACATACTCTTAAGAGCTGAGCTTACAGTGGTTTGTGGGAAAGACGGTTCTACTGTTTGGGAACTAAGATACAAGTCTGGTATTTATGAATATTAAACATGGACTCTTAACCAAAGAGTATTCCATCCAGCTCCAGTATATTTTAAGTAAAATACAAAATGAAAACTATTCTCTAATTGTAGATGAGTGTCAAAAGATACTAAGAATCTATAAAAGCAAAACTGGGTACTCTCTAAAGAAAAAAAATGATTTTGTCTTAAATGCATAACATAATCTCAAGTGTTTTCGGCCTTAAATTGCACAGTTAACTTTCAAGATAATGAGCTCCATCTGGATTATTTTCCACAAAAACCTATTTACCATTATTCTATCTTTCCTCTATGATTTGTATTTCTTATCCATCAATCTGACCTCTCTACTGTAATTCTATCAACATTCTTTGTACCTACTATTCTATATGTCTATTATCTACTATATTGTGGTCCCTCTATGTGTGTTAATATACATGTATGGGTGTATGCAGAAATCTGAAAAATAGAAATGTCACTTCTAAAAATACACAATACAATATTCTCTCTAATGTGTAATTGCATGAAGTTCTATGCATGAATAATCCACATATATGATATATATCTTACATGTATTAAATATTTATGTAGTTTACATATTTCATATGATGTAAAGCACCAATAATTTTGATTATGTAGATAGGTGAAAAATCACCATTATGCTACACATAACTTTAAAAAGAAAAACACATATATAGTTAACAATATACAGAGAATAACTGAAGGATTGATGTGGCTCAATAGAACATCATACCATAATGAATTCTGACGAATCAATAAATAAGAGAATTACAGATAGTTTTTATGTTGTTGTTGTTGTTGTTACATATTCTTATAACATGACCATGGACTAGCTTAGCTTCATTCTCCTTTTATTGGGGAAGGATAATGTAGTTTGTCCTTATTCATCAGATAAAGAATATTTTTTAATACTTATATTGCTCCATCCTTTCATAAATACAAATAGAAATCAGAATAGAGAAGAAATAAAGCAGTAAATAGAGATTGGCAAGAACATGTGCAGGCACTGCATGGTAATCACAGACCTTCACATTCTTCTCAAACACATGAAGGTTTTATAAAAAACAACTTTGTAAAGATAAAGAGTTATAGTTTTCTACTTTTTTGCTGTTCTTGAAACTATTTCTTTAGTGATTAACTCTGTGGGATAGATTGCTTTTTAACGGTTTCTTCAGATCACTGGTGTGCACTATACTCAGTCATATACTGAAACAAAAATAATAAACAATCAAATTAATATTTACTTCTTCACTTTTGGAGTTCACACATTACTTAAGGTATCAGAAGGAAGAGTCACAGTACTTGGGGAAACAAAAATCACAACAACCTTGAAGGTTTATCCCTAATATATAATAATCAGAATGCTAAAACATGATTTGTACACTAACAAGAGAGAAAAGTATTCATTGGTTTAAAAAATTGTGAAATCTGCAAGCTAAAATATTAACTTACCTTGCAAGTTATGCTCAATAGTGCAATATTAGAGAAGTAATGCAACCAACCAGTTTCTTAATAAATTTATTGCCTGGTATACCATACAGAACTTATACCTGGACAGTAATTAAGACACAGAACGTATGGATAAGTTACAGACCCTAGGAAAACATAAGTCTGCTAAATTAACACAGTATTAAATGGACTTTTAAGAAATTATCATTATATTGATAGATTCAAGAAAGAGAGAATTTTAGCATGGAGTGGGAAGGTGAGCATTAAAACCCTCTAGTTGAAAGGCTACTAACAGTTGGTAGCTGGTGGAAGAAACTTAGAAACGTCTAACATTTAGAAACTTAAATGTTTTCTTTTCTTCGAGTACATTGGGTAATTTGTGAGACAGGGTATTGCATAATTTTGTGGGTAGTGTTTATCTTGATATTTACAACTGGTGAAATGATTATTTTCTCCTGCATCTATATTATACAAGAAATTTCAAGAATGGAATTAAACACACACACACACACACACACACACACACACATACACATATATACATATGTATGTGTATATATGAACACTTTTATGCATGCTTATGAAACATCATATGAAACAGAAACTTTTGCATATTTTATCAAACAATTTTAGAGATTTCTCAAACTTGATATCAATTCTGTATTCAGGTAAGTGCATGGTATAAGATAATTTTTACTGAAATCTGAACATGGATCTTTTTCCCTTTTCTACCCTATTTGACATGATTACATATGTCAGATTATTGTCTACAAAGCTGTTTTAAATGAGTCAGTTAGTATCTAGATTAAAAACTCTATATTGTAGAATAAAACACTGAACATTAACCACAGATAGAGCGAAATAAAATTGTCCTTGAAAGAAACGGAATTAAGCCTGGCAGTGGAGGTGCATGCCTTTAATCCCAGCACTCCTGGGGCAGAGGCAGGCATATCTCTGTGAGTTTGATGCCAGACTAATCTACGAGAGATAGTTCAGGTCAGGCTCTAAAGCTACAAAATAAACCTGTCTTGAAAAACAGGACAAAACAAAACAAAATAAAAAGCAAAGGAAAGGAATGGTAAAATATGCATAGAGAAATAACATTTATTACGTAATACGAGGTAGTTCCTATTTATTACAGACACTACAGGCAAATAGGTAATTTAGCCTATCTGACATGCCTATACCTGTTACTCTTCTGTCTCTCCTCTTTCTCGATACCTGTCTCTGTCATATTTTCACTTCAGAGTCACTAGGCAAGACTTATGTGATGAGCAATACAGCTGTCAAACCAATGATCCCAATGCTGATTTTGAACACTAGTCTAACAAACTTTGGTTCTTTGTTGTTCATTCCTAATAGTTATTATCATTTGGTTACAGAATATTTAAGGTTATTTCCCTATCTTCTCTAAACATTTGGAACATTTTGTACAAAATAGTTAATTTTATTTCATTGTATAATTGTTATTATTTTTTTAATTTATTTATTTATTAAAGACTTCTGTCTCTTCCCCACCACCGCTTCCCATTTCCCTCCCCCAACCAATTCCCCCTCCCTCGTCAGCCTAAAGAGCAATCAGGGTTCCCTGCCCTGTGGGAAGTCCAAGGACCACCCACCTCCGTCCAGGTCTAGTAAGGTGAGCATCCAAACTGCCTAGGCTCCCACAAAGCCAGTAAGTGCAGTAGAAACAAAATTGTTATTATTTTAAGGGTCAATGGTTATGCAATTTCTATCTTGAAGTTTCCTGTAGGCAGAAGCATGATCATAAGGCTGGGCTTGCCCCATCCAGAAAGTACTTTCTCGTTAAGCTTGAGTACTTGAATTTCATTCCAAAAAGTTATATTTAAAAGTGTGTCTGCTGGCTATGGTTCTAATCCCAGCAGTAGAGAGACAGAGACAGGCACATTCTTTGGGCAGCCAGTCCTGTTTAACTTACATGCTCATGATCTAGTGAGTGACAGTATCACAAAAACATAAGGTTAAATGGAGTATGAGAAGTGACAACCTTTTATCTCCAGGTTCATGTAAAAACATGTAAATGTACTTCCTAACACAAAAATATGACACAGAAATAAACAAAGATGCATAGTTGTTTTTATTTTTGTTTTTATTAATGAATATAGTTGCAACCCAGAAGAGCAGATGATATGCATAAGATCAAAGCGATAATGCATAAGATCAAAGTGATAATGCCCTTTCCAGAGGTTATATGGCCTTGTGCACATCAAAATGCCCATTTTATCTTTAATTTTCTTCTCAGTTTCTCACCTTCCAGAATCTTAATTCCCTCCCCTGATCTTGTTGACCTCTACTTCAGGGCAGTAAACACAGTCTTTTAAATGGCTTTGCCATTATTTCTTTTACATACTACCTCTGTCTCTAACGAAAGAAAAATCTCTGAATGACCTTCCTGTATATTTTGATGGTTCTACGGGTTATGCTGTCTATACCATAGGTTGTAGTGACTATGGTGTTGATACCAGCATGACACAAGACAGTCCTTCAATTTAAAATTCATTTGATATTTAAATTCATTTGATATTGATAACTGACCATATCAATTCTTTCACTGTATCTCCAAGGTTTAACTAAATAGGCATTTCATTATAGTACTGCAGATGAGATCACCAGTGATCAATAGTAAGGTTAAGCTTATCAGGGTAGGCAGCAGCTTTAGGGCTGTAATTAGATTATCTTTTTATGCTCATTAGTACTTTGCACATTTTCATCTACTCAACAAGAAACAAGATAAAGAAAT
>NC_022029.1:6263368-6269072 GCF_000317375.1 Microtus ochrogaster
CAGGTAGGTTGCCTTTTCTTTTTTGTTTTCAAACTTTATTCTCTAAGTTTTCTATAAAGAATTAGAACAGTCTGTAAAATTTACCTGTTTACTCATCTCCCCTAATGTCACTTGTGTTTCCCCAATTAAATGTCCTGTTGGCATTCTACATTATGACTGTGATAATATGTCAAAGATGATTTTATTTCCCTTCATTCTTGTCTGCCAGTAGGCATATATTCTGGAAGCAGAAGTTGAAATTTCTACCCAGAGGAAAATATTCCAGTATTCCACAGAATTCAGTGGTGTTGTAGACACTTTGTGACTTATTGCTCACATTAGTAGTTCTAGGTGGCTTTCATTGTTTTTTAGAAGGTTTTGGCTTTCCCTATATGCATTAAATTCTAACAAAAGTAACTTAAATATACGATAAATATTTTAGGATGTTTACACAGAATTTGACCATTGCCTTGTTTTATTTTATCCAGTGTTTTGCTTTATGTACCTAACAATGGCAAACATGAAGCAACTCCTCTTCCTATTTCTAAAGAAAAATCACCATTTCCCATTTCAACAAGGTCATTAGTGAAAGGAAATGCCTGCCTAGCTTTTTAAGAACCTTGCTAAGATTTTAATGCTTATCCCCAAAGACTGTGGATTTGAAACTCTATCCATCAATTCAGATATTAGTCATGATTGCAGGTAAGACCTTGGGGACGTAATCAGGATTAGATGAAATCATCAGTGTCTTTACAGTAAAAACAGGAAGACCTGAGATGACAATCTTATTCTACCACAGTATCTGATGGCCTCTGTATGAGAGAGCCCCTGTGTAAATAGGAGACACTTAAATGTGTGCCTTGATTCAACAATAATGATGATGTATCAGGCCAGTAGTACTGGATAGGAAATGTTGTCTGAGATGGCAAAGTAACAGAAATTCAGTTTCAACTCCATATCTGGTCATTCCTTCAAATCAGCAATAACACATCTAAAGTTTAGTTCTCCATCTGACCAAATGCAGGTCTACACAGCTGATGCATAGCACAGAGGGGGAGAAAAGTATGATTAATCATGACCTTTCAAAACCCAACAGTATCTGTCTTATATCTGCTCTAATTTTTTAACTATTCCTTTCTGACATGCTCCATTTCCTTTCAAGATTATGGGCTTTTGTTTTTGTTTGTTTGTTTACTTTGACCATTTTTCGTCTCTAATTTTTCTTTTATGTTAGAGGTTATTGACTTCCATTGCCTGAAAATACAGTGAATTTTCTTGATGCATAACAAAAGTTCTGAAAGACAACAAAAGAATAAACTTCCATTTGCCTATTATTTCAATTAAAATCATAAGCATATGTCACCTTTGATACAGTAAACCTAATATTCAAAGATTGGAAAATTGGAAGTGAAAAAGAATTATTTATCTGCATATTTATCTTCAGATATTTTTATTCCTTCCCATAATAGTATAAAGGAGCATGAGAAAGAAAATAGAAATTTGCTTTTGTTTCAAATGACCATAATTCTTATCCAGTGTAAAACAACCATAAATAAATATACATGAATGCACACATGTTTACACACTTACAAATATATACATATATATACATATTTGTATATATATGTATATATTTGAATATGTTTAGTTGTACATTTTCTAAAATTATATCACAGTACTGGTAAGATGTTAGGCATACATTCTCTTCTATCTTTTATTTGAACAGTATTAGAGTTAGAATACTAGGTACTTGTCCTAATTCTCCACGTATTTTTCTAACCCTTAACAACATTGTACTTATGACTATTTATTAGTAGCATTGGTGATAACACATCAATAATTCTATTCCAGATGTCATTTTGAAATGATCTTTCACATTAAGTTTGATGATTGATGCATTATTTCCACATCATAATAAATGTGCAGGTATAAAGAGTCTTATAAATATAACATCACAAGATACATGAAGCTTGACCCTCCTGGTTCATAGGCTCCCTCCTCCCTCTCTTCAGGTGAACTCCAGGAGCTCAGCCCAGTGCTTGGTTGCGGGTTTCGGCATCTGTTTCTGTAATTTACTGGATGAAGAGTACGGTGAGGAAAACCACAGTGACAGTTGACCAAAGACAGCTGAGCTCAGGGACTATGGACTGACAGCAGGGGAACTTCCACGGGAATGAAGTAGACCCTCTGAATGTGTTGACAGTTATGTGAACTCATTTGTTGGTGGGGGAGGCTGACAGTGGCATGAGTACCTATCCTAGGTGCATGAATTGGCTTTTTGGAGCCCATTCCCTTGGAATAATACCTTTCTTGTCCTTGATATCATAGTGGGGGTCTTTATCCTTCCTCAAATTGGTATGCCAGACCTTTTAGACTCTCCAAGGAAAGCTTTACCCCATCTGAGGAGTGGATAAAGGGTGAGAATGGGGGTGGGGGAGTGGAAGAAGGGGCCGAAAAGGGAACTGAGTTGGTATGTAAAATAAAAAGTAATTTTTAAAGTAAAAATATATTTAAAAAAAACAAACAAACTGGCCTTGAAAAAGGAAAAAAAAAGATACATGAAGCTTGTAGGATGACTCCATAAAAGTGTACCAGGGTTACACCATCATTGTCTCACCAATAGCATCTCAAAACTTTTATTTAAACAAATGTTGTGGTCAATAAAGCAAATACAAATCTTTGTCCTTCAATGTTTTATACTATCATATATATTCAAAAGAATTAAAATATGCATATTTCCATGATTATAAGTTTCCTTTTACCTAAAGTTTCATTAGTATTATTTCTACATAAAATTAAACACTTCTAATAAGCCAGTTTGTATTAATTTTTATGTTTCATTATGGATTTTTTTCTGTTCTGAATACAGTGAGATTTGTTGACACAAATACATGTCAAGTAATTTTTCAAAGTCAAGGTCAGGTCAGAATTGATGCTCGTTTTCAGATGCCATCATTTATAGTGAATCACAAAGACTGGGGATATGTGTGTGTGTGTGAGTGTGTGTGTGTGTACAACTATGTGTGTGTGCATGAGTTTGTATGACTATGTGTGTGTGCCCATGTTTGTGTGTGAGTATCCATGAGTGTGTAACTGGGTAGGTGTGTTTTGTTCTTTTCATAATCCCAATCATTCCGTACTTCTTTGTGTTCCTGACATCCAGTTATTTAAGATTTGCTTAATCCCAATCATTCCATACTTCTTTGTGCTCCTGACATCCAGTTATTTAAGATTTGCTTCTTTTTAATACTTATTTTACAATTATTTTTACCTGGATACAAAAATCTAGATATGTGTACACTGTATATTGTTACAATCAAGGTTTGTATATCTATTACTGTAAATATTTATCACTTTTTATGGTAAATATAAGCAAATTCTATTTACTTTGGTGGGACAAAATAGTTAGAATATTATATTTCAAAGCCAGCTTACTGTGCATAGCACAACTCCTTATGCTATTATATGCACTTAAGGACCATCAATCAAGTTCACTATTTCCTTCTCTTCTGTAAACTTTTCTCAGTGTACTCTCATTCCACTCTCAAATTCTTGAGGTTAATACTTTTAGATCCAACAACATCATATAATATTTGTTATTGACACTACTTGATTATCATCGGCACTACTTGATTATCATTCAGTTTGTTTAAAAGGGTAAAATTCCATTCATGTAAGAATACCAATTTATGAATGTACATTTCCATTACTAATCCTTCTGTTAATGAATACTTAGGTAATTCTGGCTCTTGGTTTTTGAAAATTATAATGTATTCATCCTCGAAGCCAGTAAATTCTTCAATATGTTATTGCTCTTTGCTTTAGATTCATACCCAGTAGGGTAAGGATAGTAAAACAGTTGCTGACTCTAATTTTAATTTTTTTTGAAATTGGCATAGCATTTCTGAGCTATTTTATTTTGAAATATTTAGAAATGAATAAAATTAGATAGAATCTTTGCTTTTAAAATGTACTTGGCTCATTCAGTGTAAATTGATGAAATATTTTCAAATTGTCTCTAGTTCATTTTAATCATTATTTTACTGAGTTTGAATTTATTGTTAAATTTATTTGTTAAAATTGATACTTTTAATATTCCTTATGTTTTAATTATTATGAAGTTTATATGGGCTTCTATCATGTGGTTTCTTTGTCCTAGTTAACTTTTAATAAGATGCTAGGTGTAGAATGCAAATATTTCCATAAGGCAATAAAATGAAAATACAATTCATGTTTTGTTGAGGGAGCTACCAGCTGTGTTCATGCCACCTGGCTCCCGGCCGCCTGGCCAGCTTATGCCCCGAAATAACAACACATAAACTGTATTCTTTTAAACACTGCTTGGCCCTTTAGCTCTAGCCCTTACTGGCTAATTCTGATATCCTGATCAACCCATCTCTAATAAGCACCAGTCTTACTGGGTAGATTCTAGCCTACATCCATCCTGGGTCGGAGCTTCATCACGTCTGCCCCAGAGAGAAGAGCAATTGAGTCTGAGCTCACCTCCTCTTCCTCCCAGCATTCTGTTCTGTTTACTCCACCCACCTATGTTCTAACCTATGAGGCAAAATGGGTTCTTTAATTTTTAACCAATGACCTTCCTCCATCAAAGTTTTGTTCAGAGTCAGACACATAGTGGCGTTAACTCTGATCAGAGAAGATACAGTAATATTTCACACTAAATTTTCAAATATATTAGTGTTCCACCCTAAATTATAAAGGATTAAAATTAGTAGTCTGTCATAGCATAATGTAGCTACTGAATGTAACTAAGTAAGTAAGTACAGGGTAATAAAATTATGGATTCAAGACAAGGTCATTTGGTGAACATATACTTAGAAAATATACACATTTGGAACATAAAGACCTGGAAAACTATTAATTTCTGTATTCTTTTAGTTTTACCTATAGATAGGCAGATATAAAAAAAATCAAGCAATTTAATCCCCAAGTACTGAACTATGTCTAGTATCCAGTGTTCTATAATCAGAATCCAATGTATGAACAATTGCATCCATTATGTATAAGGTAAAATATACAATCATGCATTTTTACAAAGGTACAATAAAAAGATGCTAAGTATTTTAACCAAGGTTACCATACATTTAAAAAAATGTACCAGGAATAGAACTGTGATATTAATAATAGTCTCCTCACCTGGGCTCTTAATATAATCGTCTTTAATTGCTATTAATATTACAACAGAGACATTCATTCTCTCCCCCCTGCTGCCTAGCACATACTGCATTTTATTAGTCTGAAGGCATTAAGTGCTTTAAAGTAATAATTAAAATAGTTCTTTAATATGTACTATTTTATTTATTGTCAATTAATTTAAGGTCATAGACCTCTGTCAACCATTACAGTCCACATTTAGAACTTGGAAATATTTATAGCTTTGAATATTTTCAATATGTTTTAAAATTTTTATGTATATAATAGCAATTAACATCAAAGGGACTTATGATCAAATATTTCTATTAATTTGACTTTTCAAGTTCAATTGCTTAAAAATATAGGAATTCATGAAAGTGCTATTTCAAGTAAGGTTTATCTTTTAAACGTAGAATAATGGCAGTCATAACTTCCCTAAAGAATATATTAAACAGCCCAATAAAAAAAAAGTCTTCTATTTTTTGTTTTAAACTTTCTTGATAATTCATGCATAAAAAAGCATCTGTGTTTCTAACCTGCTGTTTACCTGTAATCTTTACCATATGGCAGT
>NC_022029.1:6269871-6277583 GCF_000317375.1 Microtus ochrogaster
GTGACACAAGACTGAATCTGTCTAAAGAAGAAACAGAGTTCACACAAAGTTGATCCTTACACTAGTGAACAGGTGCTTTTAATTCCAGCACCAGAAAGATGGAGAGAGGAGCAGTATGGCTGGACAAAGAGAGGAATATAAAGGGGAAGAGACAGGAACTCAGTGGTGTATGGACTTTTAGGTTGGTGTAGACCTTTGTTTGTCTAAGCCTTGGTGGACGTATGATCCTTCTAGTGCCTCATATCATTTCAACATCACTGACACATTTGGTAAAACAAATTCTTAATTTGAGACATTATTTAAAAGAGAGAATTTTTCCCACATTCAAACACAGGAAAAACATTTCAATGGGTGGATTTGGTCTCTGAATGATTATATGCTAGACAGTTTAAAAATGGAATGATTAAATGAGAGAATATCTAATTTAGGTGGGGTTTGTGTTATGTCAAGTATAGACATTATCAGCATTATCATTTTATTTTATCACTAAAAAAGTTGGTTAATATGACTGCTAAGATACAGGCCTTAGAAAAACATAATAAAACAGATCACAAAACACACCCAGACAGAGGAATTTAATGGAGGACCAATTTCAGCATTGCTTTATAAGGTTAGAAAGGAACAGCCTAAGTTTTCAAACAAGCAACATTAATATAACCAGCAACCTTATAGGTATTGCCAAACAGAAGAGGCTCTGTTATAGCTAACTGGACTCCTGTGCCAATGTTAAATTTAAGAAGATTCAAGGAAGCAAGTCTCATTGGGAATGCATTCATCTTCTGTGAAGCAATTATTAAACTCATAGTCAGTTTGTAATGGAATTTTCCCTAAAGACTGGATAGAATTGGTTAAAGGTCTTTCAGAGCTTGGTCCACAATAACAATGGAGTAACTGGTTCAGAGAAGAGGCTAAAATTATTGAACTGCAGAGCAAAGCTAGGCATATGGAAATCACCCAAGATCAAGATCATGGAGAAGCAAATTAGGGTACTATAGAAAAAGACAATCTGTATATGATGATCATACCCTGGATTTGTGCCAAGCAACAGTTTTGAATGCTTGGGACATAATTGGGAGAAAAAGAACGAAAATTCAGTTACTTGCTAACTCTCTCCAGGGTTCAAAGGAAAGCCTTACAGATTTCTTACAAAGATTAACTTCAGCAGTAAAGAGAATGATACCAAATTTCGAAGCTGAACAAATAATAAATGAATATCTGGCTTTTAAAAATACTAATTCTCAATGGAAAAGGATAATAAGGCCATTAAATCAATGCCAACACCTTGGGAGAAATGGATCAAAGATATAATTAATATTGAATCTAATGAACATGAATGATACTTGGATAGTAGAGGTGATTTTCTAAGGTTTGAAGAAAAATTGAAATGTCAAGTATTTCAATTGTGGCAACCAAAATCACCTTTAAAGGGATTGTAAATAGGGCATTCCTAGAAACATTGTTTTGTTTTTCTTTTAAACAAAATCCATTTAGAATGCCTCTCCCATGTGGATTATGCAGAAGGTATGTCCAAAGCAGGCAATGAACTAATGAATTTATGTCCACAAGCAATATTCAAACTAATCCTATGCCACTGGCAAACTTTATGAGAGGCCTCTTGCAGGCCCCTATGCCAAATGTGGTTCAGAGTTTCCTGCCATCTTAAAGGAAACTCCTTCCCTGAGCAATTAAAGAACATCATGCCTATTGTAAGAAACAATACTTATTTGAATAATAGAACAGCAATAGAAAAGATAACAAAGAATTCAGGAGAAATCATAAAGTAAGTATTTTGGCAAACTTCTATAAATGAACAAATACCAAAATTGAAAATATGAATAAATGGTGTTGTCATGGAAAGTTTGGTAGACCCATGTGTGGATGTAACAATAATTTCATCAGAATCTTGGCATCAAAATTGGCCTCTTCAGGATGTAAATGTTAAGTTTTTAGGGATTGGAACATTATCTCATGTAAAGTAGAGCACAAGATGTGTTGAATACATAAGGCCAGAAGGACAAAGAGAAATACTAAAACCCTATGTGCCTAACATAGCAATGATTTTGTGTGGAAGGGATTGGATACTCAGATGAACATTCCTTACATCTTGGATATTAACAATAAATTAACATATATTTCCAGGAAAATATTAGAAGATATTATAAAAAGTCACCAACCATTCACATTTTTATATAAAACCATGACAAAATGACTGCTGATCTTCCAAATTCACCAACAACCCTATCTTTAAAATGGCTGTAGACAAACCCATATGGATTGCACAATGGCCTTTAGCAACAGAGAAACTTCAGGCTTTATAACAGTTAGTACAAGAGCAACTGAATGCTCAGCATACTGAAGAATCCATAAGTCCTTATGTGTTGTTAGAAAGAAATCTGGAAATTGGAGAATGGTAACAGATCAAAGAACTATTAATAAAGTGACTCAGCCAAGGACTATCCACAGCCCAGCATTTTGTTGCCTTGTCTATTTTTGCCTAAAGGATGGCCTCCAACAATTAATGATTTAAAAGCTTGTTTCTTTGCTATACCTTTACAAGAAAAAGTCAGAGAAAACATCTTCACAGTACATAGTTAAAGTAATTTGTAGTTTGCTAAGAGATATCAATGGAAGATTCTCCCACAAGGAATGTAAAATATTCCTACTCAGTGCCAATATTGTCTAAGTCAGCCATTGAAAATAATATGTAAGCAATCTCCTGAATCTATAGTTTATCATTACATGAATGACATTTTGCTATCAGTTTCACATGTAGAAAGAATGTTTGAAGAACTAAAGAAAATTTTGCTTTGTTGGGGATTACAAATTGCTCCTGAAAAAATACAGAGGACATTCTATTAATTATGTAAGATATAAAATAGTATTATAAAAATTAGACCCCATGGGGAGTCAACAAAACAATTGCTTTGAGAAAGGACCAAGGGCCTTCCCATTATACCTAGGCTGAGCAAGGAATTCCTCCAAAGAGAATGGGCTCCCAAAATCCAGTTCAAGCAATAGGAACAAATCCTCGTCCCATTCTAGTAGACCTACAGAGTATCCTAGACATACTACTGTCACCCACTTTTTGGAGGTCCTATGGTCATTACCCCACTGTGAGTTTGAGTCAGTGAGCTCCCCTTAGCTCAAGTCGGCTGTTTCAGTGGGTACCCCCATCATGATCTTGCTCTCTTTGCCCATATTATTACTCCTCTCTTTGAATGAACTTTCAGAGCTTAGCTTTGGATTTCTGCATCTGCTTCCATCAGTTTCTGGATGAAGATTCTGTGATGACAATTAATGTAGTCATCAATCTTATTACATATGAAAGCCAATTCAGATACCCTCACCACTATTACTTAGGGTCTTAACTGTGGATTCTTGGGATTTTCCCTAGTTCCATGTTTCTTGCTAGTCCATAATGGCTCCCCCACTCAAGATAAGTCTTTCTTTGCCCTCCCTCTCTGTCCTTCCCCAATCTTGACCATTTCATTGCCTCATATTCTGCCCCCTTCCATTCTCACTTCCTCTTCCATTTCTATGCTCCTTCATCTCCTTGACCCACATGCTTCCAATTTTCTCAGAAGATCTTGTCGGTTTTATGTTCTCAAAGGGAATCTATGCATGTTTCTCTTAGGTTTATCCTTGTTACCTAGCTTCTCTGGGGTCATAGACTATAGGCTGGTTATCTTTTCTTTATGTCTAAAATCTACTTATGATTTATGTCCTTGTAGTATGATTGAGCATCTGGGTACTCTATTGAATCCCCATGGGAATCTTTATTCTCTTTGAGGAATTTATGGAGAGTGTGGTGGGCAGAAGGTGGATGGAACAGAAGGAGGGGAAGGAGTGGAAACTGAGATTGGTGTGTAAAATGAGAAAAAATGCTTTATAAAAACTAATTAAATAAAAAATATTAGACCCCAAAAGATACAAACTACGAGATATCAAAAGAGACTTTTAGTGACTTCCAAAGATTGCTAGGAGATATTTCCCATCTATGGCACACAATTGGAATAAAACCTAATAACATGATTAATTTAAACAAAACCTTAAATGGTGACATTTAGTTGTCCCAGGTAATTATCAGCTGAAACTTAGAGAGAATTGGCTTTTATAGAAGAAAAATTAAAGGAGGCATGTGTGAATTATGTATTCCATATCTTAACTGCATTCTGGTCATATCACCCTCCAAACATTCCCCTACAGGAATTTCAATGCAGAGGGAATATATTATCACAGAATGAACCTTTAACATATTAACAGAGTAAAAAAATAAAAAGTTATGCGGAGAGGGTCTCTGAGAAAATTCTAAAAGGAAATTGAGACTTTGTTAATTAGCAGGAATAGATCCAACTGAAATTAAAGTACCTTTTAATAATGCTGAAATTGAAAAATTATGAAAAGACAATGAATCTTGGCAAAGAGCTTGTAATTTTGGGGCGAGAGATTAACAACAACTATCCCCAAAAGCAGGAGAATTAAGTATATAAAAAGCACTAACTTGGTCATTCCTCATGTTGTATGGGACATATCAATAACTGGAGTTCTTACATTCTATACTCATGCAAATAAATTAGGAAAGGCAGGTTACAAATTAGAACCAGCAAATGTTTCACTATCCTTACTCTACTGGGTATGAATCTAAAGCATAGACCAATAGCACACTGAAGAATTTACTGGCTTCCAGGATGAATTCCAGGAAGAAGCCAAGAGCCAGAACTGACTAAGTGTTCAACAGATGGATTGGTAACAGAAATGCACAGTCATAAAATTCTGTCTAAAAGACAAAATTATTTGTTATTCTCATGGTACTAAGGGATTTTAAGGAGCCTCTTAACATCGTTACCAATTTGAAATATGCAGAAAGAGTTGTTTAGCACAATGAAACTGATGAATTTCTTCAAATGATACAGAACTGACATCATTTATTGAGTTACAAGATATGATCAGGAATAGGAATCATTCCATATACCTAACATACAGCTGATCCCATAAAAATCTTCCAGATCTTCTAGTACAGGGTAATGTAGAAATTGATCAAATATTGATTGGAAATTTTCTGAAGGCCTCAGAATTTCATTAAAAGCATCATGCCAATAGCAAAGGTTTTAAAAATGACTTTTCTATCATATGACCAGCCAAGAAATTTATAAGAAAATGTCTTTCTTGTTCTTTATACAACCAAACATCACTATCTGCAGAAAGCAAATCAAGGAGTACTCAAAGGAATGAAATTTGTTAGCTGTATCTATTCCATTTTATAGAATTTGGAAGAAATAAAATATGTACACCACCTCATTTGTACCTATTCAGCTTTTAATGGGCAAATGCTTTGAGTTTGAAAAAGACTGATTCACTAATCACACATTTGCTAGAAGTTATGAACATCATGAGAATATCTGCAAAAATAAAGACAGACAATACTCCAGCATATATCTCTAAGATAATGAACAGTTTTTTGTTATTATAATATTATTCATATTACAGATATACCACATAATTCTACAGGGCAGGCAGTTACAAAAGATCAAACTGAACTCTAAAGTATATGTTAAATAAAGAGAAAAGTCATATAAATATCCTCAGAAACAGACTGTATAATGCTTTAATAACTTTGAATTTTCTAAATGCTAATAAGAAAATAACAACAGATGCAGAGGGTCATTGCATAGTAGAAAAAAACTACAGAATTGAAAAAGCTGAAATACTTTAAAGATATTTTTTGCTTATGTTTCCATAGGAGAAAAGCTACAGATATCATCAAAATTGATAAAGTTTCTGTTTAAACAGTAGAAATCTCTTAATTAAAAGAAATGATAGTTTATCAAACAGCATGGTCATTTAATATAAAATAACCTATCAAGCTAATGAATGTTTTTCATTTGATTAACTATAACTTGCCAAAAAAAGAATTTCCGCAAAATTAGGATGAACCCAAGAAAAGCAGTAATTAGAAAATGCATATTGACAGTCAGTACTTATTTGATGAATGCCTTAATTATTTTCTGTGCTAAAAAGGGCAGGGAATGCATCCTGTCCCCATATCATACCCTCTCTCCATTAATAAATACAGAGACAAACTAATGGGTAGAGGTTAATTGATTTTAAATTGGCATAACTCACAGCAAAAAACAATGAAATAAATGGCTAGTGAACATAATTTCTAAACAGATTTTCACATACATAAATCTCCTTTGACCATCAGCAAAAAATCAATGCCTCTATACTTATACACTTCAATGTTAATCAGTAAAGATCCTAATACATGTATTATTCTATACTAATATACTACAGAACAATTATATTAATTATTCATGACAGAGTAACATAGTCTGGAATTATTTATTATTCATTTGTTCTTTTCTTTTGCTGCCGTTTATTAATTGAATAATTACTAAATATCTTACATGATTTAGGAAATGAATTGAACAACAGAGATTCAAAAAAGGCCTACAAATTTATATTTCAAAAGATATCAAACTATGCACATTTTGGAAAACAACTCCTATTCTCTTACCCTGTGCTCACAGTTTTATATGTAATAGAGAGGCACAGATAAATATAATTAAAATCATGGATGAGAAGTATATACAGTGTGGTCCAAGGAGTTACTAAAACTATACATTTTATGTATTCCAGAGGATTTAGATTAGTCTTTTTAAATTTTATGCAGAAATAAATGAATACAAACAAGATCTACAACCATCTTTTAAATATAAAAAAAAAGAAAACAAAAAGGTGACAGCCACAGCTGCAGATGACAATTAATTAAACATAAATTTTGTATTGCACAGAATATGCATTTAGCTAGGTTCAAAAAGATAACTACTTATTCTGATGATTATAAGGATTATGGGAAAATTAACATCTCTGAGGTATTACAAATGTCTAGTTACACTCAACATTTTTATGCATTTATTAAAAGTTGTTAGACAGCAGATTAAATGTAAAGGATTTCCATAGTTTTGTAACTAGTCACAAATAAATTAATTTCAGCTGATGATTTTTATAAGGGTCATTGTTGTGGGAGGAGCCAGCTGTGTCTCATCATCTGGCTAGCTTACATCCAAAATAACCACACAGAAACTGTATTAATTTAAACACTGTCTGGCCCATTAGTTGTAGCCTTTTATTGGCTAACTCTCACATCTTGATTTAACCCATTTCCATTAAGTCTGTGTATTGCTACATAACTGTGGCTTACTGGCAAGATTCTAACCAGCATCCATCCCAAGCAGGGGATCTATGGTGTTCTGCCACTCTGCTCTTCTTCCCAGAATTCAGTTCTCTCTACTCCATCTACCTAAGTTCTGCCCTAGCAAAAGGCCAAGGCAGTTTCTTTATTCAACCAATGAAAGCAACACATAGACAGAAGAACCTCCTATACCAGGTTATGGGAAAAATTAATATTTTTGAGGTGTTAAAATATCAAGATACATTACATTTTTTGCAATTATTAAAAGCTGTTGCATAACAAGTTAAATATAAAGGATTTCAGTAGTTCTGTAATGAGTCATAAATAAGTAACTTAGACAGATCACCAGATAAAATGATTATTATCTCATATACCCTGGTAAGGAAGAATTAAAAAGATAAATTAAAAAAAATCTCAAAATGAATAGAATTTTATGATGTGGGAGTGTCATATATCAATCTGTTGATTTCATTGGTTAAGGAATAAAGAAACTGCCTAGGCCCCTTGATAGGCCAAC
>NC_022029.1:6277683-6289818 GCF_000317375.1 Microtus ochrogaster
TAAAAGAATACAGTTTCCGTGTAATTATTTCGGGGCATAAGCTAAGCTAGCCATGTGGGCGGCAGGGTGCTGGGGACGCAGCCTTGCCGCTCTTATTTCAACAATTTTAAAAATATTATAATTTTGTTATGTTATAATTGTATGCATAATTAACCTTGAAGTGTATTTGAAAAATTATAATAAAAGAAATTTAAGATTGTTTCTAAAACTCCAGGCATAATATCTGCTTTTAAAATAATACTAATGAAGTATACATGCTTTTGCTATCTTCAAGACATATTTTAAATACTTAAGGTAGTATACATTTATTTAGCATGTATTATATTATGTGTCACCTTAAGATATTCAGCTTGTTAGATCCATTTAATCAAGTTAGCCACACGATGAAGTACATTCTATAGGCTCTGCCAGATTTACAATGTAATAATTTCAGGGAGCAATTGAGCATAAAACTGAGACAAAAAATTGTGCTCCAAAGCCAAGTCCATTGTTCCTTACCTCTCCCTAAAACCACAATATTATCCTTTCTCTTACTTTAAAGAAAGTCCCTCAGTCTTGTGGTTGTCATCCTGATTTCTATTAGATTGTTGAGAAATAAGTTCGATACCACTGAGCAGGAGTCAACTAGATTCTAATTTCTAAATTTAATGTGTGCTAGTTTTCAAGATACTCTAAGGAAGAGTTTTATGTCATTTTGTATTCATTTCGTTGTTTGTAGATACATTTTTTGTATTAATATATAAATGTCATTAAGGCTGTGCCCAAGGCCTCACATTTTCTAGGATAATACTCAGACACAGAACCTCACCCCCAGGCCAAAGCATATTTTTTAATAGAACGTATAGGGAAGGACACAAACCTGTTTTAGTCAAATCCCAGGGTTATGCCAAAATTGTATTCCAGACTCTGCTGTGAGACTTGCTTCTCTAGATCATTTACAGCAGTAACTTATGTGTACAGTGCATTTCAGTACCTTGTGGCATGCTCTCATTAAGAGACTCAGGTTTACTACTTATCAGTGCTGTCTAAAGCACTACAGTTTTCCATGGTCTTAGCTGGCATGAATTATAATGTGTACTGAGTCCCATATACAGCTAAATATCCATATTTACTCTGAATTTTCTAATTTTACTTCTAGAAAATAATGGTTTATTTACATTAGTGTATATACAAAATCGCCATATTTCTGAATTATACCTTAATTTTAAGCTTATGAATCATAATGGAACCATATGAATATTTTCTGAGTTGGAATTTTTAGGATTTGATTCAACAATTGTTTATTATGGCTTTTACCTACTATAAACAATGCCACCAGTGTCATTAAATGTTATTCCATCCAAAAAGATAGTGGAGGACAGAATAACAAAATAATCACTGAGATAGGATTTCATTTCTCTTGCATGCCAACTCTTTCATATCTATCTAAAGTTAGATTCTTTGGACATAGAAATTAAAGTCAAGTTGAATATCAAATGACTCTTTTGACAAAGGATGAAGGTGGAAAGGGAAAGGAAAGAAACCGATAGGCATCTACATACCTCGAAAGAGCAAATGTTACAAAATCTTTTTTAAATTTATTTCACTATCACATTGCTTAATAGGTCAAAATTTTTATTACCAAAAAGTGAATTTTTATTGTTTACACATATACAAGCTGAAAGAAGAAATATCCATAGACACATTATTTCTGTACCTATAAACTCAAAATAAGTGTTTAGAGAATAAGACACTGTGACCACAAACAACATTATAATGTATGTTATTCCTTTCCTCAAAGTAGAATCAAAATATTTTTGAGACAGTTGAGGCTGAAGGACATTCAGTACCACACTTATTAAAGATACACTTAGTGGAATTCAGCAGGCGAATGGGAGGAGATTGGAGGATGAAAATGACTGAAATCATTATATAAATGTATGAAACTGCTGGACAATAAAGAAACATTGGGAAAACAAATTAAAAAGTGAAAAGACAGAAACTAAGTAATTTTTAAATGTTATTGTCTCTAAACCTGACTATTCCCAAGAGGAGAAAGATAAACTCATAATTAAACATCAAATGCATTGTTTAAAAATATGTTATTTTCAGAGTATTTAACTTCACAGCAATTGTTACTGAATTTCTCAGTTTGTTATTTTTTATATGCTCCCCTTCAAACACACACCTCCATTTGTTTCTGTGTTCCTTGGTTCCCACAACTAAAAAATAAAATATAAACATTAAACTTAAGTAAAAATCCCGTTAAACCACTAATGAAATATGAGAGAACTTTAACTATCTTCCTGGTATGTTATTTTCTAATTTCCAATTCTCAGAACCCACTGCTGGGGTTTGATCCACATGACTCATTCGAGTTCTGAGAACCAGTGCACAGCGTTTCCTGGTACAAAGTGTTGACATCAATGCAAGTCCATCTCATTGTTATTCAAAGTAAAGAGCCATTTCAAAGTGCACTTTCACGATACTGTTATTTGAGGTCAAACTAAAATTTCAGGAGAATAGTTAATGTGATCTGTCAGCAGAGCTGATCCAGTCTCCACATACCCTTCAGTTCTTCTTCTCTTTGTCTTTCTCAAATTTTTTTAAATCATAATTTGGGGTATCTTGTCAATTAGAAAAAGAATTATATCTTAAACACACTTGGAAATGTCTTGATGTCCAAAGGAATTTTTTTTGTTTGAAATGTACAATGTAATTACATGTGAATTGTATTATTTCAGTGGCCATTTACTAGAGTGCACAGATGATTAAATAATTGTTTTACAGCATCCAACAGGTCATGCTGAAGGACTTTATCTAACAGCATACATGAGAAAATATATTAATATCTCACATACACTGTCATGGAACAAGACATTCAGAATTATGTAATAGGATAAAAACCAAACAGGTATAACAAAGCTCCTGCAAACTATGATGCAGTCCACATCCTATCACATTGGAAACACTCAACCAAGATCACAGGTATTTTCAATATCAATTTTCTGGTCTCTTGGTTTTTCGAGACAGGGTACTTTGGAGCCTGTCCTGGAACTAGCTCTTGTAGACCAGGCTGGCCTCGAACTCACAAAGATCCACCTACATTCTGCAGTTTTAATATAATTTTATTCCCAGTATAGCACTGTCTTTCCAAATGGTGAGCATGAATTTCTTTACCATGGTATCTGCATGATTATTCTAGCCCATAGTAAAGGGAATAGGAAAACGTAAACTGACTGAACTACAACGAAATACAAAAACATAGAATGTAGTTAGTTAGCTGAAGAAGAAAAACATTAGGCTATGATTTGTCAGTATAATAAAAATTCTTCCCCTTTATTAAAGCTGTGCTTCTTTTTTTAGTCTGTGTTGTTGTATTACTGTGCTCCCTGGAAATATTGGTAAAATCTTGTTTGTTTTAGCTCATGAAACCTCTCCATTAAATCCATCCAATTTCTTTCGCATTAGCAGAAAGTATGTGCATTGGACAGAGGTTCCTGACCTTTACCTACAACCTGCACTTTCATTAGGAAGCTGTTCCTTATCCTACTCATATGTGCACACCTTACCAAGCCAACAGTGTCATTCATCTCTTGACAGGTCGGCCTGTCATATCTCTTGCTTTAATATTTTTTTTATTCACACGAATCCTTTAAGTCCCCTAAGTGCATCCAACAAAATCCCAATTCTTTATTCTGTTCATGTTTTGTTTAAAAATATTTATGTGTACCAATTCTTCTCTTTTCTGATCAATCAGAAGTCCTTCAGTTTAGAACCTCACATTGCAGGGACCATCCTCTGCTACTATTCTTAGTTCTGTCTTTTATAGCATTCACAGACATGTCTTTCTTTGTCTTAGGAAAAAAATTCTATATTTATCATTTGCTTTAAAACCCTGTGATTATTTTCGGTGTCACATCACAACAAACATTTCTTCTCCCATTCTTGCCAAACTCCTCTTTATCAGTTTTTCACTGTGTACTTCTTCTCAACCGCTCTGCAGGGTAACATATGACAGATGTGAGGGCTTTAAGGCACATTCTTTACATCCCTTCAAGAGACATACGTATCTTGTCAATGACATTGCCTCAGTTGTTCCATTTTATTTCCAGTTCTCGATTTTATGTGTTCTGCATACCTGGATCTTAGTAAATACTTGGAAAACATGAAGGGTGAACTAGAGAGAAAAATGAGTGTATGCTGATATTTCTTTGTCTTTCAAGACTTCATATCTCCTACCAAACCTGGAAGAATCAGTTAGCTTTCAAAACTCTTATCACATATTATATTTAAAATATGAAAACCAATGGCATATTGTATTAATTTAGACTTACTTAACATGGTTCACTTAGAAAAGCATGAACATTTCAAATAGAACATAGTATAAACAAACATATTATGTAAACAAATATATCTCGTGTATACAATTATTAAACTTTCACTTCAATTTAAATCTACTACAATCTGCTTGAATGTTTGGAAAGGCCAGAACAACATTTAAGAACATTGAGAAAGACATCAAAGAAATACATTTTTTGACTTAGTCTATAATCAGAAGATCATTACAAGCCAAATGAGCATAATTTGTCACTTTGAAAATTCTCAGCTGAAAATCAGGTCATTTCAAATATCAATTTTCACAGGTCAAGCAGGTCATGCTGTCCACCTGTTCTGTGTGTTTCTCTCAAATACCTTTCAAGCTGGCTGACTTTCTAAACACTATTAGTCACTTCTAAAGGGACCGTCTGATGTTTCTTTTCACATTGCTTCCATTTATGCTAGCCATTTCCTTTTAAATCTAGAGTTGTTTGCAAAAACATTTCAGAAAGTATTTTATTAGAATGGAATAAGTAATACACGATCTTTGATCTACCACCTCCTATTATATGGACAGCTCTTTAGAAATCTTGCTTGTAATGATATTAATAACATGAATGATTTTAAGGAACAATGTTGGTAATCATGTAACACTGCCACTATTCATGAGAGCCCCATCAGTCATCATCCTCAAGTCCATTTAACACACAAAGAACCCGAAAGTTAAATAAGACATCCTAGATTATTTCATTGAGAAGTGAAAAGCAAACACTTGTCCCTGGCTAGATTTCTCCTTTGATCCATTCTCTTCAGTTCCTACACTAGCGTGCTGCAAACAAATAAAAAAAATGTCAGTTATATAGAAAATGTTGTGGATGTATAGTGTATTATATATGCTTAAATTTATTATGCTTCTAAATGTATCATAAACGAGATTGTACATTCTTATATGAAAAACTAGAATACTGAGGAAATTAGAAAAATGGTTCATTAATTCATATTAGTCTGTTTCTATTTGTTGCTCTCTTTTTTGTGACTAAAACCTTACAGTTTGGAGATAGACACGCTGGTAAAAAGCAGAGCTAAAATATGAAAAACTTGCCTAATTGATAATTTCCAAAACTGTGCCTGATCGTCCTGGAACCAAGACATATTGAAAACTAATGCAGCTTCTCAATGCATACTTGTGCAAGTATTTGTAAATCTCTCCTCCATGGCTGCAAATTGTCCAGCTAGTGTTCACTTGCTTTTTAATATACTGGGCACCCTAATTAACTAATGTGCTAATGTTCAGCTATTATCTAATTAGCAATAACAGTACTCTTGTGATAAATATGCTATTGCTTGTGGATTGACTAGTACCCTGTTTCTAAGTACAACGGGTTGATTTTCTGGCGGTGTTACTGGGAGGGTCTGTCTATCTTTAGCAAGTGAGTGTGTTCGAGAAGTATTTGGTTACTAATAGTACTCCCCACAGGGCAATGTAAGCCCATGCCTGCCCAGCTGATATATTATTTCATGTACTGTACTTTGTCCAACATATGTTATTATCCATTAACTTCACCAGATAAGTAGTAGACTTTTAAATTTCAAGGTTAGCTGAGTTCCATCTGTTCATGTAAGAGAAATACAATTTTTTTTTCTTTTTTAAACTCTAGAACCTTTAAAATATTTAGGTTTCAACAGATAGTTTCAAAGTATTTCAGTTAATGTAAAAGCAACCCCTCAAATCTGGTGAACTGCTGGAAGCATTTGTATAATATTTGGAGAGTACACAGTCCTCTGGATTGATTGGTTTTAGCAATCTACAAAACAAATCTGCACATGTGTTTGGATGATTGCATAGAGTCCCTGGAGAGGTCTCAGAAGTTTCTGGACTGATTTTCAAAACACTTTTTATGAGTTGTGCTTTGTACTCAATATGATGGGTCTGAAGAAAAGTTATATAATTTGAAAGTAAAACATAAGTGGAGCTGAAGGCATGTTGCAAACATCCAGATTTGTGTGTGGAGAGAAGTGAATACATCTCTTGGGATGTATATACAGTTTGAGTGCAATCTATAAAATGTAATCAGTTTGTGGACTCCATTGATATTTACCACAGCAATACATTTAAACATGAGGGCTTCACTTCCTGACTTGGAAATCTAAAGAGCCTTGTAAAATTATCAAAAACTTTCTGTAATTCATAGTTTTGATGACTCTTGAAGAACCATATTTACTCTAGACTTTCTCTGCTTATGTGTAACAGAACTCTTAAAAAATGAGATGACAATGCTGGGAATAGTATAAAATATAACAAGTTATAGAAATGTTTATGCCTTATAAATTGAATCAAGCATGTTAAATTTTAAAACATACGAAAAAAATTTTGGAGGCAGTATTTGTATGATAAAGAGTTCTTGAATATTAAGAACTTAACATGCCAAAATTATTTCGATCTTCATACATTACAGATTTGTTAAAATTCATACCTCTATATTTTGTTTACTTCCTGCTGTTATTAGGTATTGATACATATTTTAAAAGTTACTTTTATTATATTACCATTAGTTTTCATTACTAATTTAATCATTAGTTACTGTCTGACTCCTTTGAGAAACCTACCTGCATTACTTCAAAAGTGTAATGTGACCATCACTAAAAAAAGTACAGCGCCCTAAATTATGTACAACTAGGCTAAGCTATCATCACGTATTTAGTGCTAAAAACACTGAACTACACTAAAAATTATAACATTTTTATAAAATGCTGTACTTGACATAGTGAAAATTAGATTTTTTTATTTTTAATTATGAGGTATCTCTATATACATATGTGTATATATTTAAGAGTTATATCTTCTAGATCAGAAATAACTACCTGACCCTTAATAATATAAAATTCTCTCTATATTTCAATTCCCAAGACAATCTGATATAAAATCTCACTAATGTCTCATTTGGTAATAAGTCTGTTTTAATGAATACACAAGGCACAATTATTAATAAAAACTTCCTTGCCGTAATATCAAGATCTCTCACATCATGACCGTCTAGTAGTTTGATATGTAGTTACACAATGTTTATATTTGTGTCAAAATAATTCTTTCAACATTTACTCCAATATTCTAACCTTATTAATAAACAGATTATAACTTCTCCTTCAGAAGCCCTACCTTACTCGTACCTCACACATCAATGTAGGCTGAATGAAAATTTCGCAAATATAATTGGATGACCTGCTACAATACAATATCAGTTAGAGTGTGCATCAAATAATAAGTGTTAGAATTGTCTGCAGTGTCTAGAGAGGTGAAAAATGTAAATTAAAAACAATGATAAATGAAAGATATAATCTGTTTAAGAAATTGTGGTTATAAATTTATAAGCATAAGACATTGGATTTGTATCACAAATATTTAACATGTTCTTTCCTTTTCAGATTTTTGTTTTAATATTTTTAAAGAAAGTTAATTTGAATATTTATGATTCAAATAAGTCAGTCACTCTATTGTTTTCTTTATTTCTACTGAGGACATTGACATAAAAGTAAGTTATTTTAATAGATATATTAAATCCTAGACCCTATTTGTAGTCATCACATGATTAAAATTTTTATATCTGAAGATACTAACAAGGAGAAAATAAGGGAATCTCTCAAGTAAATCCAGACTTGTGTGTGTGGTTTAATTATCTTTATATTTTATAGGGAGAAAATTTGTTCATTTTTAGATTTTAGCCATTATTTTCATTAACCTTTGTGTACACATTTTAAGTTCACCACAGAAAAGGCCAAAAGAAACTAAAATAGACTAAATTTTGGCCTTCACACATACAACTATTATCCCTGTGACCTTCAGAAACTCATTTTCCTGGCACATGTTGATTCCCCTTTGTTTATAAAAGACTAATGGTAATTTGTTCTGCCAACTTTATAAAGGCTTGCAGTAAACAATGCACTTGAAAGTAAAAAGATGAACAAATAATATACTCCAGGCAAACTAGAAACTATGAATTCATGCCACATATTACTTATCCTCTACTGAACTGTTTGAATGGCATGGCGTCAAAGCTTTAGTTCTAAGTTACAGCAGCAACTGAACAGCATGTGTTTCAACAATTAAACCACTGTGATAACAGTACTGTCTTAACGGATGGAAAAGAAGCATACAAAAGCAAATTCCAGCTACTCAATAAACAACTAGGATCTCCGTGACCTTCAGAAAGTCATTTATCCCAACCATGTCATAATCCCATCTGTTCAAGATGAGTTGTTTTCAGGGAAATTAATAATAAACAACATTCCTCTCTCCCTATTCTCTCTCTATTCATGTTTAGCTCTTTATTCTAAGAAAATTTGGGATGATATTTAGAAGGAATTATTCAAGCATAATTTATTTGTTTTGCTAATGTATTAAACTGAACATCTGTACAGTGTTTGTGCTTCCAATTTCTGACATAGATTTGTCTTGGAGTCAAGTTTTAGGAATAGGAAGCAGAATTAGTTTCTTAGTATTACAGTAAGTATTTAACACAAGTGCATTTTTTGCATACTCCTTTAAAATAACCAAGTGAACAATGAGATAATTTAAAGACAACTGAGGAACTGAGGAGGTTCAGTTCTCTTCTATCGTAAGTACACGCAGCAAATCCTCACTACAGTATCTTTCAGAGGAAGAAGAAAATGTACACGTATTAATAGTGTCTAAATTCAGTTTCCTATGTCACTCAAAAAAGATAATTTTGCTGTCACTCTGTCTGTGTGTCTCTCTCTTTTTTTTTTCTCTCTCTCTAACACACACACACACAGATACACACACTCACACACACACACACACACACACACACACACACACACACACACATTTTCTTCAGCATCATTTTAGGTGAATAGAAACCAAACAATATTTTTATAAATTATAACAAAAAAGCCAGTGTGTATTTAACATGATTAAACATATTTAAAATTTCAGAAAACATTTTGAAGCCCCAAGTTTCTCATAATGTTGCATACATAACTTGAACACAAAATCCAAAGAGTCCTGTTCTCCTTTTAAAGCAGTCATATTTATCTTTAGAATATATGTTTCATTTTTTAAGACCTAGTTCAATAGACTACATGCATACGTATTCCTTTTTCCGTAACGCCCAGAACGAACCGCTCTGGAATTTTCAGTGATTCATATGTTTTCTCTACTTCAGAGCGGTAAAAATCCTCATCAAATTGGGCACATACAGTTTCTTTCTGCAATGATTTCTAAATATTGACAAAATTCTTTCTCATTTTTAAAATGTCTTGAACGTGTAATTTAAATTAAGGACCAAATTTTCTCAAAGAAAATTTATGTGCTGTAATTTACAACAAAATCCTTCAGAGTCATTTTTTTTCTACCAACAAACTTAATTTTCACGTTTCCATCTTTCCAAACTGTATATTTCCCCTGTTGTTACTCTAAAACTCATTTAGCATGTTTACAGACTTGTAAGTTCAAAAGTGTAATAAACCCATTAGATAGAAAAATTGGCTAATGACAGTTCTAAAATAAATTCTGGGCTCTCACTGGGACACATAATAACTAAAACCTCATGCACAGTATTGGTTCAAACATTCTATATGAAGGTGAATTAGTAACTGATCTTTAACTTTTAAAAACATCGGTAATTCGACATTTAGAAATAATATTTGCTTTTTGCTATAATTGCAAGTTTGAAATGTTTAGATGATTTGCAAGTTACTTTTAGGAAACACTACATGTGTAGAAAAATGTGTCTGTGACTGTGTTACAGCTCAAGTTTTAAGAAATTTTGATAGTTTTTAAATTTCATTACAGTACAATAACAATCAGAAACATACATACACTTCAAATGAATTAATGCCTTCATTTTAACATATTAAAATAATTAGAATGTATATCAAGAATCAGCAGTAATCCTTTCCCTAGAAATACATTGTTGCTAATCAGGGGTTATTACTGTAAACTGCTGCCTCAGTTTACCTTACCTCAAACCATCCTCCCCCAGTCTTTTAAATATACTAATATTGTGATATTTAATGTGACTTAAATATATTTTAATATGACTTAAAAAATTTCATTGTGTGTTTTCTTGAGCTTCATCTTTATTTTTTTTCCAACATAGGTTGAAAGTTATCCATTGTAACGTGTATAAGAGTAGGCATTATCTCATATGGCTGAACAACAATTTGTAGGTGAAAATACAACAGTACTTGCTGTGCCCATTTAATACAGGTTGGCAACTGCGCAGATTTCAGTTTGCTGTCATGGTAATAGAGCTGCCTGTGAAGACATTCCTTTCCTTCTTTTTAAATAGCCTAAGAGTAGTGAATTAAGAGACAGTACAGCAGGAGAAAAGGTCTGGCTGCAGGGACAGTTCTCCACCATAGCTAGAAATTTGAATATTCATTTGCAGAAGCTATTCATAACTCTCAGTGAGAGGCTAGTTTCGTAAGTAAAGTTGAAACAATTCTGGGAGGAGGTATTTACAGTCAATAGCTGAGTGTGGTGGAATACTTCCGCTGCCAAGGATTGAGGAGGTTGGCACAAGGGAATCTTCACAATTTGAGGGCAGTCTACACTCCAAAGTGAGTTCCTGGATAGTGAAGGCTATAGAGTGCAAGTTTTGTCTCAGTAAACAAAACATCAAAACAAAATAGGCAAAGCAACAAAAGAGGGGGACTTATAAGAGACACGCTCAAAATCGTGTGCTCAATATCCTGAGCACATTAGCCAATAATCAGGCTGAGGGATCTGATCAACAAAAGTGAATGTTTTCATGTATCAGAGTGTTTTAAAAGTTACTGTATATTTTGAAACTGTCAAAGTAAATTGACATTGAAGGACTAACAAGTTTCAGGAAGCCATGATATTTTTGCTTAGATACATGGCACCCTTCTGAGAACAGGATGTCATCTGGCCAAGTTGACTACATTAATATCTACACTTCCACCTTCCACCACGTTTGATCATGCATCTGTAATGTAATGTAAGTTTAATCTTCTTAAAGAAATCGCACCCACCACTTCTAGATATGAATTTCTTTTGTGACAAACTAAATAAAACAAAACAAACAAGCTAACTAACAAACAAAACCACTATGTAAGTGCTAAAATAATAGTACTTGGCTAAGAAGTTTCAACCTAATACATTTAATTTTCTGTTCCTAGAAACAATCTAGAATTTATACGGCTGATTCATCTTATTAGAAACTCGATGAGAACAAGGAGAATTTCTTTCCAAGAGGCATTCACTCCAGATATTTACTTGGAAAACTAAAATGGAACAAAACCTGGATGGGGGATAGCAAGGCTGTTATTTGAATTTTAAATCTTCCCAAAAATAAACATCCCAAATTTAATTTGCCATAGTGACCCAAAATGGGTTTCAGCCATTGCTTTTCATTAGTGTTTCCCTGGAGCCTTAATAATATATATTCATGTCCACTTCTGCATCCTTTGCCAAGAAAAGCTTAATCAGCAGGGGGAGCCCAGTCTTTTGTTTAGCATTCCCATGATGATTCCAAGAAGTAGCCCATTCTCAGAGCCACTGTATGCAGTGATCAGCTTTTAAAGTGCCAATATCTACTACAAAGTAGAGCATATTCAAGCACCCTTTGAAGTTAGTACAAATCCACCCTCCTTTTTTTTTCTTTTCTCCTTGTTTCTTCTTTTACAAATCCCAACTTTAAAGCATTCTCCTGGCATTTGAAGTAATTTACATTTCTCATGTTCTCAGAAAAACGAATTCCTTTTTATTTTTTTTAATCCACAAATGTCCTAGCCTAAGCAATGTGTGCTTCTTTAGAAGCGTGACCTATATAAGCCAATTTGCTCCTCTTA
>NC_022029.1:6290242-6305373 GCF_000317375.1 Microtus ochrogaster
CAAATGAAACTTATACAATTATAATAAAACCATTTCCAATTAGATGCACATTTCCCTATAGCATTTTATGGATATATGCTAGAATGCCAATACTTTCATCTTTGTTAAATATTACTATCCTTGTCACACATTATTATAAATTAATGATCAGCATTCAGCTATGTGTTTCTAGATATGTTTGTATTTATATGTATTTTTTAAGAGGTAGGCACATGGAAAGAGTAGGACTTCCTTTTTGTTTTTATTATTTTTTAATATTAATCTCATTGTGGTAAACAATCTTTTGTCACAAGAGTTTTGTAGACAGTAAAATTGCAATAAGAACATAGCATGAGTTGAAGACTTTATTCACAGACATACATTTTAACTCTGCATTTTTCAGAATTCATTCAAATCTTTATTTTTATATCTTTATGATCCAGCTCAGATAATGAAGTTCTTAATTATGAATTTCTGAGCATGTTATCTTTGCTCACATATTTACTGTGCAAACTTGGTTACTTTCCATTTTAATATATTTGCATGGAATCTATTCAGACAATTTTCATAAAATTCATAGCACAATAAACTAAATCTGTCGATTGCTCTCTTTCTCCCAGATAGCTCCTGAAGAAGTTCTATTATGCACAGAAATGTGGAAGGCAGCACAGTCCTTGGATTAAGAGACAGGCTTTTGAAGTCAAACCACAAGAATTTTAACACAGGTTCCTTAAAGAGACTTAAGCAAAGTGTTTAACCTTAGCTATATTTGAGTTTCCTCTTGGGCAAAAAAAGGAAATAATAAATTCAAGCCTAGGCAATGTGTATTTATCACAAATGCATAAAGAAATTTATATAAAATCCCCAGCATAGTACTTAAGACATAGTAACTACAAGAGAACCATTGCTGTTCACTATCTCACATGTTTAGCACCAAAAGGTATGTAAAATATATAGTTAATTTTGATTTTTCATGAGTATTATATTATTTAATTCCATTATAGAAACACCTTCAGCTCTTTTTGGTTTTAGAGATTTTTATATAACTATTTTCCATTATATTATTTTCAATATCAAAAATAAGAAACAGACATTAAAATATTTCAATGAGTGACTAGTTGGGAGAAAACATGAATGTACTATAGCAAGAATAGTAAAGTCTAATATATCAAGTTTCCAAGTGCTAACCTGTCAAAATCAACACTCAAGTATATTTTATGAAGATTATGAGTTTCCAGTATATTGTAGTATGATGGCTAGTGTGTGAAGTAACACTTTAAATTGATAGAAAATAAAAATTGTTTGGTTAAGATGAATGATGTATATTTTATAATAAATTAAAAAGAGCAAAACATGATTTAAATAATGAAGCAGAAACAATAAAATAGGCAAATTTTATTCAGGTGCAGAAAATACACTACAAACAAAATATAGATAAGGGTCAAAATGAAAGCTACTTGCTCTGAGGTCCCTGACTACAGAGGTCCATAGTAACTCATTCTCTCAGCAAAATGTTTTCTGAGTTTACTGAAAAGGCAGCCAGTAAACTGTATTTAGCCAAAATTTACAACAATTTAATGTTGTTCAGGGTTCCCCTGGTAACTACATTTTTTTTTTTTACAGCTAGTAACTTTTATCAACAGAGAAACTGAGTATCACTTGATATGAGTGTTCTTTCTGTCATTCTGCTTTTGATAATTTAGAATTTTATAGTCTATTTAAAGCAGGGTGATTATCACTATTTATTCCAGAAGCACATAATGATTTCATGTCTGTTTGGTTAATTATTGTAGAAATGTCCAATAGTCTGTGATGATATGTGATTGAGGATCTTTAATACAATAATTGAAGTTGTTTTCTGATGCAACAATCATGTCCAAAGTAAACAAGAAATCTAATCTCTGTTGTGAGTGTCTGGAAGCCTCTACGAGAAAGACATACAAAGACTTTCTGTATTCATGCTTATCTACTCCATAAGACACAAGAGTTTGGAAGTATTAATAATCTTCCCATGACCACTTTGTGTTCAAGAGAAGTTACTCACATATACAATACTGAAAAACTATAAATTATTGAGGTTAGTGAGGGATAAATTCCTGAAATGTGACCTTCTAGAAAGAGTTAATCAAATAAATGCCAAGAATGAGTTTTTGACAGAGAATTCGGCAATTCCTCAAGTTAACACATACATGATTCTGTATGTTTGTGTGTATGTAACACACACACTTCTGCCAAAGTCTATCAATGTTGACTTCTACAGTGCAACCCAGTTATATCCAGACATTTTTGCCTAGACATTTTTAAGAGTTTCTTACTCTTCGCATTTGTTGTAAACAATAGAAATTCAAAATAGACAAAGAAGCTTTATATTAAAGAAGATGTGCATTTAAAATGTTATAGCTATACCAAAGTCAATGCTTAACTACCCAGCTTCAAAGGATTCATATATTCTCTCACATGTCGTCAATGCAATTTGTCTACCTAACTTAAATGTGATATACATTACCATTCCCCAAATCTTAGCACTATCAAGTATTATGGGAAGCCTAGTCAATATTGGATAAATGGATCAAAAACCTGGATGACAGAATATCTATTTATAACATAAACTACTGAATATTTTAAGCCTGTTCTTGAGATATATACAGGACACAAAAATACAAAAAAAAAATTTCTGTGTATTGACTATGCATCTAGTTGCCCATGAGCTCTCAGAGACAAAATAAGAAACTAATGTTATTTTCATCACTGCAAATACATCATTCATCCTGAGACACTGAGACTGTCCTAACTGTATGGTCAACTCTTACTTAAAAAGTATATATACTCATGTGTAAATGAAGACTACACTTTTGTTTCCTGACTGCCCAGACTCGAATAACCGCACAGAAACTATATTAATTATAACACTGTTTGGCCAATGGCTCAAATGTATTTCTACCTAGCTCTTATGTCTTAAATTAACCTATTTCTATTAATCTGTATATCACCATGAGGCTGTGGTCTACTGGTAAGTTTTCAGTGTTTTTCTCCTTTGGCAGCTACGTGACATCTGCCTTGTTCCTCCTTCTTTTCCTTGCATTTAGTTTATTTTTCTCATTCAGCTCTATCCTGTCCTGAAATAGGCCAAATAAGCTTCTTTATTCACCAATGATAATTAAACATTTTCACAGCATACAGAGGGGTATCCCTCACAAGTGATATGCCTGATAGATCAGAGCAAAGTAAATAAAAAACTGATTAGAGGTATTCATCATTCTAGATGCTATTAAGAACATTCATGAGTCATAGGAGGAGATAAAAATCTCAACATTAATTGGAATCTAGAAGAATTTCATTCATAACCAAATTGAATGTTTGAAGACTGGAGATAGCCGTTAAGGAATAATCTGCAGATTATTGAAATAATAAGAAAATTTGAAGTGAAGATATGGTTGTACTATTGGAATTCCATAATAATATCTAACATATAGAAGTTGTATTTTATTGATGAGCATAGGGAGGACTTAAGGAGAAGGTGGAATGTACTTGTGAGGAGAGTATTATAAATAATGTTGAAGTAAAATCATATTTGGAACATTACATACACTTATATGAAAATGTAGACAGTTTGTTAGAGAGGGCTGACTCCGAGTTTGAAGAAAATCTCACAAATGCAATAATACCAAAGACTAACACAGATGACAGAAAAATTTAAAGGGTACAATTATATAGTTGACTTTATTTTTTTGCCTTAGTCAAAAAAATTATCCAATCTATCCCAACTTGAAAAGTCAAATCAGACCAATTTTATCCTAATAAAACAAGATTTTCCATCAAAAGAAAGTTACAATTTCTTGAAGTTTCTGCTATTTTTTTCACTTAGGCAAAAAGTTTTTGGGTTTTTTTTTTGTTTGTTTGCTTTTTGTTTTTTTTTCTTGGTTTTTCAAGACAAGATTTCTCGAGTATAGTTTTTGGATCCTGTCCCAGAACTAGCTCTTATAGATCAGCCTGGTCTTGAACTCAAAGAGATCCACCTGCCCCTGCCTCCCGAGTGCTATGATTAAAGGCATGCACCACCACCACCTGGCCGAAAAGTATTTAAAGTATAGACATTTAATAGTATGCACTATTACCAGCAGTACAATGTAAACATAGCATTTATAAACACTATAATATTAAGACACTTATATGATGTATATTTTTGTTATGTTATATAGAAAAATACGCAGTTTTCTATTATATTAATTTTATATATTTATTCTATAATGTAATTTAATAGTGTAAATAGTGAGGACAAAATGAGATGGGTTGTATCAAGTGATATAGTTTATGATATTTGCTATATATGTCATAATTATTATGTTTAGCTATCACTTTCTCAATAATTATCAGTCCATTCATTACCTACTATTTCTAGATGTACCTTTCTTTATTAGTCACCTTCCAGGCACTGAGTGCAGTGTAATAACAGTACATTAAAGTTTCTTCTTGCAGTCACAGAGATTACATCTTAGTAGGATGGACAATAGAGAGAAGGCAAAAGTTGCTAACTCTGATTTATGTTTATAAGGAAAAAATAGAAAGTGGATTAAACAGTGAAATCAACGTTTGAAGGCACAAGGAAGAAGATCATCAGTAAAGACCCAATGACAATAAAGCTTCCCAGTCTTTAAATTCTCCAGAGAAAGTCACTGCAGTAGCGTTTCGCATAGAACAAAGGCTCAATTTCCAAGATCAAAATGGTAGATCAGTAGGTTTTGGATAAGTTGTTTGTGGTCATCACATATCAGCAAAATATATATTTTGCAAAATATATATTTCATTACTTGATTTGTATTTATTGGAATGCATGCAGTCTTACTACATATAACATCACTGGCAATGATGTACTGCAAATTGCATAAGTGTCTCAACATGATTTATTCAATTTCCACTGCTAAATAAACCCTCCAAAATGAAGGCAAAGCATATTTTCACTAGCACTTGTTAAATTATATATGAAAGAAAAGTCAATTTCTTAAACATACATTCAACTACTGTGTAATCAAATATACAATGAAATTATATCCCACTAAAAATTACATGAAATTTGAAGTCAAGCCAAGCTCATCTTTTCCACCAGGTTAGTGGTTCACTCCAGTGGTATGGATCTTAAAAGGCAGATAATCTGAGGGAAGTCTGAATGCCTTAAACTCCAGGATCATACTCTGTAGAGTATAACCATGTCTTCGTTGTGTCTCTTTCTGTTAACAAACTTCTGTATTTCATGAAAACTCACCCTTAAGTAAAAACCTAGAGAAAGGTGTGTAACATTGAGTTTGATTCTTTGAAAATGTAATTCAAGCGAGCAGTTTTTTAATAGAGAAATGTGCAGTTCTATCAGCAAATTGGTTTGAGATTATAGCTTGCTTTCAGCAATGCTAAGGTAAATAGCTCATCAACAGACGACAGGAGAAAAGAAAATGGTACCTTCGTATACTTCCCATAATTATGGAATAATCACAACAATCTTCTAAGACACACACGTATTTCTTATACTTTCAATAGACTGATAAGTTTATCCTAAAAACATTTGTCTAAATTTCCAAAGAATTACTACATTTTCAGGATTAACTTACAAAGGACGTATATGTATTTCTCTGCATGCTTTTTTCCTCTTTCTTGGCAAGGCTGCTTCCTGATTTGTGCTTTTTTTTATAATAGTGATTTTTGTACTTTTATCATGCAGTACAATAGATGGCTAACATTTTATGGAATTGATCATTGAATTAATGAGTGACTGTTCAGTTCCATAAAATCTCAACTTCAAGTAATCATTAATGCATATGTATATGGTGTAGTATATTGATTATAATTGTTTGACTGCATGTTGCATATACTCATAGTAAAATTCAGGGATAATAGTTTTGACTCTTTAACAATTACAACAAACAGAAAATTCTTACAAAATCGTTATTAAAAGACAGGTTTTGTAGGACTTTGAGATCTAAACCTTAAAGTGGCAAAATGTTTGCTATTACCTCCTTCACCATTCTTCTTGGAAAGGAGGTAAATTGTTTGTGCAAAACCAACCAATGATGAGGACTATGAAGGAAAACAGCATGCTTGCTCAAAGGTTGATTTCTGAATTGATGGTACCAACTAATCTTGCACTTTTATGAGGCTCTTACAAACATGTAGATAGTCCACAGTCATAGGTAATAATGACCAATTGTAATCTCCAAATCACCACGAGAACAGTAGTGAATACCAAATTGTTTTCTTCAAAGCTATCAAGTCTGTGCTGTTTCATTATCCAGCAATGGAAATCTACAACCTGGATGAGTGATCTCCTTGTGGGAACCTTGTTGCTTCCAGAAAGAACCTGTGTTGCTGCAGTCTAATGTAGCTGAAGTTTGTCTTAGAAGTGGTGCATGATGGTTGACACCTGCACATACAAAATTGGTTCAAAAAGTATATTTCTTCTTAAAACCGTATGCCTTAAAAACAAAGATACCTTCTTATATAAGAAAGCAAATATGTTTTCTAATGACTAACATAGTCCAAATTCATGATAATAATCAAGAAATAAAGATGGTATTTTAACATAATGTCACACATTTTAAAAACTCTATCACATTTGTTTGGGATTAATTAAAGTTAACATATATAGCATATTCAGAGACTATCATTTTAGAAATGACAAGAATTTATGATTAGTATATAATCCTACGAGACATAATATCAAAACCAAGAATTTCAGAAGGAAAAGAAAACAGACATTTTTAACAAGAAATTCAGAATATTTCATGTATACATGACTTTTATGATTTGGAACATATAATCGGGAATACATCAGATCAATTATTCTAATTAGTTACAAGCTCCTTGCCCTTAATTTTTAGGTGGAAAGTTTTCAGTGTCAGAGAAGAGAAGTTTGTAGTAATACACACATATGTTATATTTCAGAGAAATAACATTTGAAATTACCAATAACTTGCTTAGAGACACAGGTGTTGGAAGCAGTGAGACCCCAGATCCTGAATTTCTTGTAATCCCCTGATCTGAGTGCCTACAGCTGCGCTGAGCAGGAGACCTTCAGGAGTTCCTGATGGCAGGAGAGTGGTTTCTGGTGGGTTTGGCTGGGGCGTGGCTATCTCTATATAATCTTCCCCTGAACACAATAAAGGGAGCATTCTTGGGGAATTCAAGGATGACCGGTGTTGCTGTTTCTCTGTGTGTGTTTGTGTATTTTAACCTCCAGCCCCCTTGCCAGAAGCTCTGTAACTGGGTGCCATAGCACAGAGCTCAGACACGGGGGGCGCGGTGCGCGGCACATAGGGATGAGATTTTTCTTCCTGTCAGTTTCTAAGATAATCAGTAGTCCTGAGTCTTAGTATATTTAAACAACCATGTCATAGTAGTGAGTTCAGCAGCAACTAAATGTTTAGTAATTGAGGGAAAACAGTCACCTCAGATGTAAACCTACTTGAATGTTGTACATAATCCACTATAAGGTTTATAATGTTTATAATTCCTTGTTTTGTTGAATACTTTGTAGGCATGTAGAGAACCAAAAAGAACAAATACTAGAATATGTTGTTAGTTACACTGTTATTTTTCTTTTCTGTTCTTTATTTTTAACTTGAGGCTCCAGTGTGTGGAAATCTGATATTCTTTCCTCTTGATTTACCAAACTGATGACATTGTCACTTTACTGTCAGATTATTATTGCAAACAAACACAAGCTTGCTAAAAAAAAAAGTTTAAATAGGACAGCACACTGGAAAAACCATCTACATGTGGGTAAAGGGGAAAATAAAATCACAGAGCAAGCAAAACCAACTGGTCTGTGTGCTGGGGTGATTTACTAATAGGATTGTGTATCAAGGCATATAAATGGATTTATTTGCTTACAATGATTATACTTTTCAGATCTAAAGAAGAGAAGTCTTTCGGTTTGGGTATAAACAGAAAGACTAACATTTCCACACTTGAACAAAATAACCTACATTGCAATTTAAATTTAATCATGATAGCCCATACCATGTAATTATATGGTATGACATATAACTGATAAATATTGCATTGATGCCTTACTGCTACTGACCTGGAAAGCAGGAATAGCAAAAATTACTCCAAAACTCAGTACTGTTATTTTTCCAGTAAGATAAAGTCAAAAGTTGTTTAAAAATGCTATGCACTAAGGACATAAATGCTTCAAGTTTTATGTATCTCTGGAATGACGAGACTGTTGGATGTAGCTTGATTCCACTCTGTAAGTGTGACTTGTATTGTTTTCTATACAATAAAGTATTGCTTAAAGATAAAATGTAGCCTTAGTTCTGACTACTCATGATTTTCTAATGACGCAAAAATAAGACATAATATAGCCAAAGAAAACCAGAACAACTAAAAGCTTCATAAGTTTTATGAAAAATTCCTTTTAAATTCCATTACCTTTGTTTTAACCAAATATAGGAGTGTAGGTCTCTGCGATTTGAAATATTTTCAGGTGAAGACATGCTGTAAGTCTTTGGCATGTCTCAGTTTAGCACATGTTTAAATAGTAATAATCCCATAATCATTTTGAAGTGTGGTTTCTCAGCCAATGTTTAATGCATGGTAATTAATCATGCCAATGGCTCCAAGTGTCACATTATAAATGGATTACCACACCCCTGTGTAATTGACCATGTAATCTATTACAATATCAAAATTTAAAGCTAAGATGTGTTTCCAAATACCTTCAGAAGGAAAAGCTGGATTCTACACTTCATTTCTTAGTATTTTTGTCAGTTAATTTAATTTTGAAGGGTTTGTATATTAGCTCTGTTTGTAAAGTCCTTGCCCCATAAACTCTGGATCCTGAGAAAGAACTCTTGTATCCACAGATAAGGCCTGATATGTTCCAATCCAGTGCTCTGAAGATAAACACAGAATAAAGACTCAATACCAACCTCTGGCCTCCACATACATGCATACACATGGACATTTGACCCTTTACTTCACACAAATGTACACAAAAGAAGATATTTACGATACACCACACACAGATTAAATAAGAAAATAAAAGAATAAATAAAAAGTTAAATAAATAAATTTGTAGTGTTTTAGATTCACCAAGATTTTGAACACATTGTAACAAATGTCCATGTGTATGACATGACCAAATAAGCCCAACCACACAAAACATAAAGATCTGAAGTGGGGCATCGTAGCACTCGCTAAGTATTCACTATTCATGCTCCTAGGGGTGGATGAGATCCTCCTGAAGGAGGCAGATACTAGAAATGTCTGGGTCACAATGTAAAGTCAGTGCAACTCTCAGAGCTCATTAAAGACATTTCTTTGTGCAGTGAATTTGTTTATCAGAAACACACAATTTGTCAAAGGGCAGAAAATATGGGAATGTGGAGGGTTCGGTAATAAACAAGACATCTATATCATCCCCTTCCACAAAGCTCAGAGATTATTGAGAAAGATGGAACAGAAAGATTGTGAGAGTCAGAGGATATCAAGGGGTGGAGAAAAAGTGTCTTCCGGAGGAGAATACGGGGAGGGGGGGCACTGTTCTTAGGAACTCACAGCAACTGTGGTTGCTGCAAAAATCTTTCAACATATCAAGTCGGTCAATATTTTATTCATAGAGTGGGAAGAAGTTCTGTAGCCCCCACTCCTGACTCAGGTGATATGGGCAGTTAACATCTTTTTGGGGATGGGGGGAGAATTAGTTTCCATAAAGGAAAAACAAATGTTATACTGAATGAGGATACTGAGACCAATATGATTGCTTTACTTTTAGATAAATAAGCCAGGGACCAGGAAAAACTGAAAGTGACCTAGAAAAGTTATGCTATTAGAAATATGGACCTACAGAATCCTAAATATATTTTAACTTTCTCTGGGAAAAGATCCTGCAGTGTTTGGGGTATTCTGTCTGATAAAGGTGCTTTTGCTTGTCCAAATCCAATTGCCTCATTTATATATTATAAACACGAATCTTTTTTATGCCTGAGGCTCAAAGTGATGTAAAGACTGAGTAGCTGATGTCAGTCTAAAAGGAGAGTATTGGTGCCTAAAAAATTGTCTCAGAAAGTAAAGAAAATTGCAACCAAGCCTAATGATTGGATTCCAATCCCTGAACACATCTGGTGGAAAGAGGGAAAGTATTTCCCCAAATGTCATCAGACAAACACACATATTGCTTTTCACATGAACCCACAAATACACAAGTAAAATAAAATTTTAAAAAAACAAGTGATATTTAAAAGGTGGAAAGATTAATTGTGAAAGATGTCCACATTAAGGTTGTGATGAATTTCTCCTAGCTGGTATTACATTGAATGTGTGACTTATCTCAAGTGACATAGTGAGTGTCCTTTAGCAGTTACCCTGGGGCCAGACAGCATAAATCTCAAGCCACCTGTTTTCTGGACTTAGCCCTTTGATGATTTTGATCTTCAGTATTTTCTTATAATGGGCAGTTAACAAGAAACATGTTCTGTGCCTCTCTAGCAAATTACCAGGTCTGAAAGTGCCATTTGCTATATTGGAATGCTCATTTTCAAGTTTTTAACATGTTGTATATGTATATATGTGTGTCTATATGTGTAGACATTCATGTGCAATACCTGACACACATATATATGTTCAGGTCTGAGAGCTATCTACAGAATTCAGTAATCTCCTGCACCATGCATGGGCCAGAGATCATCAGTTTATCAGGCTTGGCAGCAATCTGCTCAGCCACTTCACCAGCACTCTCTAATCTACAACTTTGAAGATGAAGAGTCTACGATAGGAAGGAAAAGAAAGGGAAGGGAACCTGAAGAGAATGTTAAGGTATTACATAGTCTGATGTGGCATAACCTAAACAAATTTGCCATAGCTCCTACCTTTCTTTCATATCCACAGCATTCTTTAATTATTACAATTGAACAAACATATTTGAGACAGAATAGTGATATGTCACTTTGAATAGCCTTGAAACTTTCTTGTTCTGGGTGCTGGAGATATGTGTGAGGCATCAACCCCAGGTCAAAACTCCAGGAGATATTTTATTGATGAATTATTTGTTTTTAGCACTAGAATTAAAAGAGATTTTTTAAAACTGATTTATTATTTCACATCTTACAGGCATAAAATAATCCTTCTGAAGAGATCTAGCAGGCCTGGGCATGGTGAGCACAAAGCCAACAAGTTTTGCCCTTTACCCTTCTCTCTCATGCTAAAATCTGTTAGATTACATTCCCAAAGCGAGCCCTAAAGGTCTATTCCCTTATTTGGCCATTGACCCATTCTTGAAACAAAATACCAAATTAAAACTATCAAAATTCATTATTTGGCTTTTATTTCCAATCAGAATTCATCAGCTCCCCATAGCACAGACTCCCGTTTTCCCCTGGAACCCGACTCCTGCAGAAACATCCTGTCTGGGTCTATGGACGGTTTGGACTTACTGCTGTGGCAGCTGCCTTTGCTGCCCTCTGCCAGCACACACCTCTCTGCCCCTCTACTTTCCCCTCTGAGGTAATAAAATCTCCTTTCTGATGAGAATTTAGTATCCGGGCACATCATCTATGAATACAAGGAGTGTGTGTCACAAACTCCCTTTAACAATCAATACCTTATTAGGTAAACAAATTAATAAATGTAAATATAATAAACTACCAGGGGAATTAAGATTATCTAGTTTTGAAAATAGTTTAAGACAGAGTCCTGGTAGTTTTCCAGTGAATTGGTTAAAGCATCTGCTGCAAAGGCCTAATTTGTCTTTATCTTTTCAACATTATAACTAATAAAACTGGGGTCGATACCATGATTGAGAACATCCTCAGTACCACCCGACAAAAGCAGAGGAAGAGGAATCACAGCGATGAATTACTCAAGCAGAGAGTCTTCACAGTTCTTCCTGCCTTTGCTGAGGTAGTGTTAACAGAATGCGGAGGATTTGTAATGTGTGACTTTTCAGCTTCCCTGAAAATCGCATGCTGAAAGTGTAATCACACGCAGAAACTTAATATTCTATCATGAGTTTTTTCGGCGTCAAACCCGAAAGAGAAAACTCCACTGTAACTAGATAAATGGATTCTAGGAACATTGAATATTGTAAACTGCAAAACAGCCAAAATATTAAAGTGGAAAGTGTCCAGATAAAGGACCATCAGGGACACTGACTGCATCCATTTATTTTTAAATTGTATTTGGTGCCACCTGGTGGCAGCTGTCCACTGGCTTAGCTCTGCAAATGATAAATTTATCTGGGTTGTTACTATAAATTCTAGTGTACCACCTGTGAATACAGGACTTGCTATGAGTTTCCATTTGCTCCATTGGAACAATCCTGAGACTTAGCATCAGGAAAAAATTGAGGACATCAGAACCTAAACAGGTCCCATGACAATAACTAAGAGCTGAAAGGAGAGTCTGGGATCAAAATATACCCTGCCAATACACCTCTACCTCTTAACAGAAATGAAGCCTTACTATTTATCTGAATTTCTCTTGCCTCAGCATATTTATTAAAAATGTTAATAATTAGAGAAAATTCCTTGTAGTTTTGTAGTGATTAAAATGGATGATATATGCAAGTCTGTGGAGGGGATCCTTATCAGCCTGCAAAGAAATAAACGCAGAGTAAAGTCAAGGGGCTGCCAGTACTATGTTAGGCTGACAAGGATATCAAAAGAGATGGTGCATTGATTCTTTAAAACACGCCTGTTGTACCCAGCAATACAACCATAGCAAAGGAAAACAGAGGACACCTGCTAGATGGTTACAATGTAGCAATGCATAATACACTCACTTAACAAAAAATACATGAACTAAAAATACATAATGGCGTTGGATTGGCAGAATAAATACTTTTTACTCTCTATGCTCCGTTCTCATTTTGAGAAGAGTGCTTGTGCTTGAGAAAGGAATAAACTATTTAAAATATCACATTTTAAAACAAAATTGCCTTGAAGAGGGAACAGTGCTGATGAATCAAAAGCAGTGAAGGTGGTGAAGAAGGGGGCAGATAGACTAGCTTCGCTCTTGACAGTTACAGAGCTTTTAATCTCCTTCCTGCCTTCCCCTATTCCTCTGGTGTCTCTTCCTCTTTAGCAAACTGCCTTTGAAGAACTTCAATCATGCCCTCTCCTACAGGTAATCACTGACCTCTATTTTGGCTGTCACCACCAAAAGCATTGCATTTATCTTTATTTTAACTGGAGTGTAAGCTTCTTCGGGGGAATTGATGAGTTTCTGCCTTAGTCTGGATCTCTGACACCATTAATTCAATGTCATACATCAAGGACAGGGATGAGTGACTATGTGAGCATTTCCTTTTGGTTCAGAATTACTATGTAAAAAAGAGGATGAAAGAATATGCTAATTGGAATCTTTATTATTTTAAGCACAAGGACTGAGTAAGCAATTGGGACTTCCCTCTTTTATCTATTCCTGAATGCATTTTAATCTCCTCATAAGAACCGCCGGATTCTTTTCAAAACTCAAACTTAAACTACTAGCCACGATACTTTTTGACAGATTAAACATCAGCCCAGTTCTTTCAAATAATAAAGGGTATGTTTCAGATCGGCGTTGATGCTAACAATATTTAGAAATGATGGATACTTGCTTCCTAGAGTTTGGGGGTTTTCTGACAGGTTTCATTCTTATGCAGGCCTTGCTATTTTTGTATGTGTCAATCATTGCCAAGACCATTCACACCCAAGACTTATGTCATTGAAGTATATATGTACATATGCCAATGCAATAGCTGCATTTTAAATAACCCCAAAACATAGATGATGTTCCTCAGAGGGAAGAGAGAAAATACACAAACTTGGAAGGACCTTTATTTTTCCAGCAGAATTTCTGTTGATCTAAATATATTTCGATTCCCTTAGCAGCCCATCCTCCTATGTAAAACTTGATATTTTATTCCTGTAATTTGTTAAACTGGTATTTACAGAAGGTTTTGAGACCAACTGCTCATGAAAATTTACAATCTGGTGACTCTGAAAACATTCTCCTCTGTTTTATGTATATTTTTTAGACTCATGACCTATTTTATTCTCCTATTTTACAGGAAGTGCATATTTTTCCTAACTTACAAATGGAGTTGTCCTGAAGTCTATGAAATAGTTCTAAAAAACCCTAGAGTTGATTTTTGAAAGGCTAATTACATTTGAAGTGCATTGCAATATTAAACTTACACAAATCATTTTTATGTGTTTCTGAAGCTTTATTTGACCTAATAGAGAAAAATGGAATTTTCTTAAAGTACCAAAAGAATATCTGGGTACATAATATTGAATATTGGTATTTTTTAACTATCTCTCTCAAATATATATGAGATTACTTCAGCCATTTAATATTTATATATCATGAGGTTATAGCTAAACTCAGCAGTGAATTGTCATTTGACTTGCCATCCACGAATAGAGATAATTTGACTCACAGAAAATTGTTATAAATGACACAATAATGATACGTTTATATTTATTAAATAAAGAAGTGAAGACTAATAATAGAATAGCAAATAACAAATAAAAATACCAAACCAATTACATTCCTCCAGTAATCTCTCTGTGATGAGATATGGGTCATCTACTTTACTTGTCATAGCATTCATATATTTCATTATATGCTAAGATCATTGCTCTTTTTTTCAATTGTAATAATGTTCATTTGCTATAAGACTTTTCAGTGAGCTAATGTCTCGTCTATATCTATTCATAAGTTTCATACATTTCTGTAATGTAGATGTTCTAACTAGCCACTGAAAACCACATGGGTCTCAGTATGCTTTGGTTAATAAATACTGATTTAGGGAAGTCATTTTAATATTATAAAGTGATTATGTACCAACTGTCTAAACTAAGACAAACCTTCTCCAAAATGCTTTAGAAATTCAATGATCATTCAAATATATCTTATGAGTAATCAAAACAAAATATCATTTCATTGTAAATAAAAGCTACATATAATGATATTGGCTTCTTTATTTGTATAGCTCAGAGTGTGCATGAAATAAAAACATCAAAAGAACAATGGCACTGGGTTTCTGATCCTACTGCACGCACTGGCTTTGTGAAAGCCTAGGCAGTTTGGATGCTCAACTTGCTAGACCTGGATGGAGGTGGGGGTTCCTTGGACTTCCCACAGGACAGGGAACCCTGATTGCTTTTCGGGCTGAG
>NC_022029.1:6305528-6308516 GCF_000317375.1 Microtus ochrogaster
ATTCAAAGTAGTTATGTCATTTTCAGGGAATATATATAGTTGATTCATTATATATAACAATGATAGAACCTTTTTATAAATTAAAATGAATGAATACTAATGTTTGCACATTTCTTAGTGTACAGAGAGGGTTCTAACTGATAAAGACTACATAATAGGCATCTAAAGGGAAGATTTATGACAGAGATGTTTTATAGATGCACTTCTTTCTACATTACAAATACAGCGCTTTTGAATGCAAAACTTTATCCTTAGCTTTTACAATGAGAAACAACAGGACTACAGTGTTAGAAGAACTCCACTTCCTTATTGTCTGTAAATTTGTACAATATTCATATGGGTACAATATTAATTATACTTCAGTAACTGGGTTTAACATATTCTGAATAACTAGATTAATTATTATTTATTTTAAGTATACATAATCAGAAAGAAAATAAACCTTAAAAAAGTAACATGATTTTCTTAATTGTATTTACTTTAAAGATAACCTCATCTGTAGATAATAAGATGCTTAAAAATAAACATCTTCCAAAAACTATCAATTTTCCTTAGATGTAGGGTCTCAATGTAGCTCTTCATCCATGGGCCTCATTCTCTCAAATTAGGCTATTGGCATGCACAGTTATATTCCCTGATGAACCAGATATTTTTAATGTGCAAATATTATTCTTTATAAAGGGCTACGAAAAGTTTCGAGAATAATAACAGATTGTTATTACCAGTCTTTCAAAAATTGTTTTGAAAAAACTTAATATTTGGAGCTTAAGAGATGCCTCAGTGGTTAAGAGCATTTACAGAGGAGAGAAATTTGGTCCCCAGCACCCGTGTGTCAGCTTAAAACTGCTTGAGATTATAGATACAGGGATTCTAAATCTCACTTTTGAAGTGCAATAGATCCAGAAAACATGAGATACATATATGTATACACATAAATTGTTGTAGATAATTTGAAAATAAAGACCATAAATCTTGAAAAAAATTCAACAAATAGCAAATTAAAGAATTATTAAAAACAAACAAAAACATCATATGAACTCAGGTCATATTGTTTTAATTTTCATATATTCTAAAATTTTTTCCTATGAAGTTTAATTTTTTTATTAATTCTGTTAATTGAAGAAATTGAGTTTGCAAATTTATAAGAATGATTAATATCAGAAGTGATATCATTAACATTCATAATGAGATTGAAGTAAATACTTTAAGTATTTTTATTGATACATATATTTTAAATAATTTTTGTTTTTGGACCAACATTTGTTGTAAAATATTGTACACATTTCTTTCCCATGCCCTCTTTAATAAAATTGACCTCTTCATATTTTACTATTACTTTCTCGAAATGCACACTTGAAATTTAGTTTGGTTGAATTCTTTAATATAATTAGAATGAATTTTAAATAAGTAACTAAAGCATATACATTAAATCCATCAACACATAAACATATTACTAAATTCAGCAAAGTGACACAGCAAGTAAAGGCTCTTGAGCTATCCCTGTAATTCACACAATCAAGGAGAAAATAATGACTCCTGCATAGTGTTTCATGAGAGGGACAGAGACAGAGACAGAGACGATGGAACAATGACAGAAGACAAGAAAGAAAGAAAGAAAGAAAGAAAGAAAGAAAGAAAGAAAGAAAGGAAGGAAGGAAGGAAGGAAGGAAGGAAGGAAGGAAGGAAAAAGCAACATTAGGGAAGATGTAGTAAGGGTGTGGCACAAATGTAGAGATGAAGGTGAGGAAGGGGGAAAGAAAGGTAAACTTAAAGGATTTTACAATTTCCATTTCTACGTTTCACCTGCCCTGGTGCAAATATAAACTGTATACTAAAATACATCTGTCTAGCAGCTGCAGGCACAGGCAGCTGTTCTTTGTAGGTTTTATGAAGATCTTTTTTAAAAAAGGATGATTCCATTAAAAGAAGTTTTCACTCTGAAGATTTTGTAATATAGAAAACACTATAAAGTGTAATTCATCAAATTCAACTCTTTTATTTTCTTGACAATATCCAAATGTGTTGATATAGGATCATTATCTAAAATTTTAATATGAAATTGGTTTATAATATATGGCTTATTCAAGATTACCCACTATCTTATGTCCAAAGTAATGTGTGAATAACTGAATTTTCATCAACTCACTGAGCTCTTGAAAACGCTTACATTGTGTGAAAAGCACTGTTAAGACAGAAATCCAAAGTGCCACCATGCAGAAAAATGTTCAGTAGTATTGTGTAGGACATCACAAGGTGTTCATAATTCTCCACAGAGTGGAAGCTAATTTTAGCTGAGATTCGGGCAGTGAATTACTTTTCCTGTCAAAATATACAGCAGGATATAATTCCTTTATATTAATTCAGCACTGAGTAACACATCAGGAAAGTGAAAGATACAGCCATAGTCCACAGCTAAATGGTGAATCTACTCTGTGTGAAGAAGGAACAGGTGGCACAAACCTCACAGACTCTATTAGAGAGAAATGAAATGGAAAATCTATAAGAATTTGATTTCTGGGGCTGGAGAGGAGGTTCGGGGGCTATGAGAATTTGTTGATCTTCCAGAAGAAGTTAGCTAGGTTCCCAGTACCCAGCCCATGGGTCACCACCAACTTTAACTCCATTATCAGGGGAAAGGTCACACTCTCCATGTGCACCTGTGCACATTTGGCATATACAAATAAAGTCTCATACACGCACAAAATTTATGATTCAGAATGAATCATAAAGCCTAGAACTTCATTTTTATTTTTCTTTTGTTTTTACATTTTTTCTTTAAAAAAAAACTTTTAAAATTTATTTTACATACTAACCAGTTTCCCCTTCCTCTTCTCTCATCCACTCCCCTTCCCCGTTTACCCCTGCCTCATCTGTTCCTCCTCCATCTCCACTCAGAGAGGTCCCCAGTTAGTTCCTGGGGCAGCTGAAGATAGGGAACCTGAAATGATCCTATCCTATAGCCATACTGATGAATATTTTGCATATCAC
>NC_022029.1:6308971-6311404 GCF_000317375.1 Microtus ochrogaster
TATGGGCTTGCACAAACCATGCCACATCAAAATGCATTAAAAAGTTAAAGATCTGTAATGCTAACTCAGCTAACAACTTGGAATGATTTTAAACCATGATGACAATAGATATCTTGGTATGTCTGCAAGGGATTTTCTAGATTATGTTAATTGAAGAAGGAAGATTCATTCTAAGATGGATGGGCTGGGATCCTGAACCGAATATATAATAATGGAAGTGAAGCAGAAAAAGCAGTATTCATTTCCCCTGCTTCTGAAGCAAAAGACTAGCTGCCTCATGATGCTGGCACCATGCTTCCCCAGCAGGTTGCCTGCATTCAGGCTATGAGAGCCAAAGTAAACTTTTCTACTTTAAATTGCTTTTTATATCAGTATGATATATAACTAATGCAAATATCTATTAGTAAAGCCATTCCTGTATTTATCTAACAACCTCCTCACTCCTGACTTCTACAGTTACCATTTTCATATTGTATATTTGGAAAGAAATAAAGTAAACACACCACTTTCATTGGTTTCCCAAGTACATGTTTGCTTGTTTAAGCATTCCAAATTTATATTGTCGTACACTCCACATATCAAACCTGTGTATGGCCAATATTTATTATGAACCATTTGATGTTAAAATACAGTAATTTTAGTGATTGCACTATTGTGCACTGGATATTGTTTAGACGTGCCAAAAATAAATTGTTCTATTGAAATATGCATACTGATCATTTGGAATTTACCTTCCCCCCCCCCCCGGTAACCACAATGAAAATGGTTTGGTTTGGTGTTTATAATCAGAAATAGATGAAATACAGAATGAGCATGCTGCACCAGAAGGTTCATTTTATCTTGTCTCCTGCAGGAGAGAATTGATGGAGCTCTAATATAAACTGGGATGATTTCTGAATGTTTTAAATATTGAGTCAACTGTAAGAAGCAGAGATTGGTGACTGCTACAGTCTGCCGGTGAAAAGATAACTAAATTCAGAAAGATCATTTTTACAAGCAGAAATAAGAATAATACAGACACTTCCACTTATAAAAAGTCTGTACTGATTAATAAATAGGTTTTGAACCATTTTATATTGAATTTCCAGAAGTGCGTTTTAGCATCTGAGCCAGCCTCTTATGTGTTAAAAATATTTTTACAAACATCAAAATGCATCTCTAAGTTTATTTTTAATGAAAAAGAAACATCACCTAATTTAATTTTAAAAAATACCACCAAATTAAAGCACATTTTCTATATGACTACTGTAAGTGACCTTAACACAAACTGCATATACATAAAATTGTACTTCATTTATTATTTTTTAATAAAGTTGTTCATGTATATGATGCAGTAAAACTAATAAAACCATGATTTCCACATAACATCAAAATAATTATTCATGTAAACAGGCCTCAAAAAACCTGAAATGTCAAACTTAATATGATATTCAGACTGTTCTGCTGGGTCATCACAGGTCACTGAATCTGCCTCTGGGTAAGAACTTTAGAAGGAAGGAGAAGGAACTTTCCAGACAAACACATGCAATTTCACCAATTAGCATTAAGTTCTTGTATTGAACATTATATGAAAGCAAAATTATCCCAATAGGGATACAGTTTAGAATGCATAAAGAATTAACAGTGTATCATTGCATGCTTGCAGGACAAAATCCCTGTTGGAAAAGTGCAATGCTTTGAATTAAAACTTGAATTAATATTTTATTTTGCATCAAATCATGCACAAATTATCAATAGCAGTTGAAAAAGTCTTAGAAAAGAGTCATATTTTTTCACACCTTTCAACTTTCACATTTGTTAATTTTCTTTTTTCAAATTTACTTAGCTATACAAATTGCTGAAACATTTTTTATATTTTGTATATATACATTATTTACTTTGTAAATAAATCAGTTTTGGATAGAATATGTTAGTGGAAGTATCAGTTTGGTTGATTATAACAGATGCCTCTTGAAACTACCATAGAAAGCTGTGATTATAAATACTTGATGCTGAACACATAGAGCCAAGGGCACTTCTGGGAAAGAATGGTCTGGTATTTTAGCAAAGTTCTGAAGGAATCAAACAAATTGACAGATACTTTTGACCCAGATGGAAAGATAGTATTTATTAAAGCTTTCCAATGAAATATATTATTATAAAGAAAAGAAGAATTGAGCTTTCATTGTTCATCATGGGGTTGTAAATGGTTTCAGACAGCATTTTTCATCTAACAACTAAACCAGAAATTTTCTTAACAACAAAGCAAAACTATTTCACATCTGTAAAGATGCAATACAGAGCACTGATCCCCGTGGAAATGAAGGAGTTGAATGAGCACTAAGATCCAGCTGAAGTTCTGCCATTAGCTCAACTTAAGTGCAGAGCAGTGTTAGAAAAGAGTGGACCCAACCAGCTCAGCACAGAAGGACTGGCTACAGGAGCACAATGATA
>NC_022029.1:6311700-6344512 GCF_000317375.1 Microtus ochrogaster
AGGAAGGAAGGAAGGAAGGAAGGAAGATCCCAGAGAGGTGCATATGGACCTATTGTCTCTTTAGGTGAATATTTACCCACTCTTTGGGAAGGGCAAACAACTTCTGAATAGGGAAGCTCAACAGCCACTAAGACTCACAGGCTGAGAAACCTCTGAGGTGACTGACATTATTAACACATCATCCAATGATCACTAATACATTATAAACATTGGTGAATAGGTTTTCTTTACTACATACACATGATTTTAATTCATAAATACTAATTATATTTAATTATATGGTGCACCCTGGCACTTGAATCCATTAATACCATGTGTGATTATTGCATCAGTGTAACCTAGGTCCACATCCTTTTTTCTTTTTCTCAAACTTCTCTTCCAACTCAATGTTGAACAATATTGTTTTCCTTTTTTTCAGCTGACTGACTCTGTACCCATTAGAGTTCTCTCTATGTCTCATCCTTTGTGTCCTTCACATGCTGTAAAGGTCACTAGTCTGTTTCATACTGTAATAATGTTTTAATTAATAATGTAAATATAAAGAAATTAAAATTGTGCATATTTAAATATATTGAAATTAAAGTAAGGACTTATAAAAATGTGCAGATGCATATAAAAAGTAAATTGAGAAATAAATTGTCCTTGATACAACCATATTGATATGGTTGAAATCTGAGTGGTTCTTGAAATAAAAACTATTTATAGGATAACATTTGAAAATAAAAGTATAAATTCAAGTATTTTGACTTTGCTGAAAGGAAAGAGATAAAGAAGTCACACAACCATAGTATCAACATAAAATTTAAATGAACATATATTTAAAAATTGTATGGAGCATTATGGAAAATAATTACTCTACTGCAGCATTTTATTAACTATATAATAAAAAAGAAAACTGATTATTATCATAATATTTCTTAGGGATCTGATCAATAGGAAGAAATTCATATCTAGTACTGTAAACTATGTGTGGCCAAAAAGGTCATGGAACATAAAGAAAAACCTAGTATTATGGCATTTTCCTAGGTCAGTATATAGTTTCAAGCCATCCTTAAAATATTATCCTTATTCCCACAGCAGTAAGTATAGGTCTTACTGCTCATCGAATAGGCTATTATTTTTCCTTCAGCATATGGAAGATGTTACAATACTTCAGAACTGACCAACAGGCAGAGAACAATAAACTATGTGATGTCCAACTCCAATGGATAGGCATACAAGAAAATCCTAAACCAAAAGCTCAGTAAACATTGGGGAGGAGGGAGAGAAGGATCCTAGGAGCCAGAGGACAGGAATTCTGAGAGACAAAATCTTCTTTATGATAGACAAGCTGCAGCCTACTACATTGTAAAACTTTAGTTGTCTAAACAACATCTACTCGAGAGACAATTTATCACAAAGAAACCACATCCCTAGATGGAAAAGTACAGGGCTTCCATGGGGGAGCATATGTCTTCTCTAGTGATTGATGTGGGATTTCCCTCTGTATGCTGTGATTACCACTGATTAATAAACAAAACTGCTTTGGACCTATAGCAGAACTTAGGTGTATGAAGCTAGGCTGAATGCTGGGAGAAAGAAGGGCAGAGTCAGAGAGAAGCCATGGAGCCACTGCTGGAGGCAGATGTGCTGAAAATTTGCTCATAGGCTACGACCTTGTGGTGATGCACAGATTAACAAAGATGGATTAAATTAAGATGTAAGAGTTTGCCAGTAAGAAGCTAGAGCTAATAGACCAAGCAGTGATTTAAATAATATAGTTTCTGTGTGATAATTTTGGGGCTAAGCAGCTGGAAACAAACAAGCAAACTTCCTCCTACAAGGGATGGAAAGATGAGACCCTTGAAAGGTTTCAAAATTGCGCGGGAAGACTTAAACACACATACATCAGAGTAAATTTGGCAATACATACATACACACACACACACACACACACACACACACACATATGCATTGTGTTGTAGAGGGAAGACAGAAAGTGCTGTGGTGAATATTTGTTGCTAATATTTTCCCAATATATTTGTTGTTAAAATATTGATAATGTATTTGTTGTTAATGTATTAATAGATACTTCTTCAACATAAGGGATAGCTGATTTTGTGTATTGATTTTACATATAAAATCAGACTGACTACCTTAGATTAGAATATTTACACATTTTCCTCTTATATTTGTAACTGCGTTGTTGCCTTCTCCTGTGTTACTTTTCTACATAGGACTTCAAGCCTCAGGGACTCACCTCTAGAAAAGGAGGTGGAATGACTGTTGGCTGTGTGGGGGATGGATTGGCGTAGTGAAACAGTTAAAGCAGACATGGCAGATCAGTCGCAACATTGCAGAGACACACCATCTGAGCTTGAATGCACAAAACTTGCACAAGACCAAGGCAATGATAATTCCAGCATCAGAGACGGGGTGGAAGTCTTACAAAGTCACATTCACAGTTGAAGTGAGAGATATTGACAACCGATGGCTTCTGGAAGAAGGCAATTCAGATTTTTTTGGTTTGGTTTGGTTTGGTTTTAGGATTCAAGAATGAAGAAGATACATATGTTATAATATTTAAACACACATCCATGCACATACAGGCAGCACTAAGCAACCTCAGTAGGTATTAAACTTTAAAAAGACAGAATAAGAAGTTGGGAGGGAAGAGTGATCAAGTAGGAATGAAACTCAAGGGAGTGGAATGAGGATACACTCGATCCATGCATAGTAAAAGAATATATAAATGTTAAATAAAACATTTTTAAAGCAACAAAAAAAGAGTATCTATAATATGTCTAAATTTCACATTGTATTTAGTGATAAAAATGAATTTCTTCAACATATAATCAGAAAAAATAAACAATACATTCATAGCGAAAATTTGTTTGCAGATTGAGAAATAAGTTCAGTTGAACTCTTATGCAAAAATTTAAGCGTCGCCGGGCGGTGGTGGTGCACGCCTTTAATCCCAGCACTTGGGAGGCAGAGGCAGGCGGATATCTGTGAGTTCGAGGCCAGCCTGGACTACAAGAGCTAGTTCCAGGACAGGAACTAAAAAGCTACGGAGAAACCCTGTCTCGAAAATTCAAAAAAAAAAAAAAAAATTAAGTGTCACATGAACATATGGGAAGTCCAGGGGAAATTCTCAGAACAATTAATAACTATGACAAGTTAGGTACTTGACAATAATTTTAACTGCAGCTACTATATTGCTGACTACAAGGGGAATAGGCTCAAGATTCTTTTACTCTTGTGAAGATACTAAAGAATTTAAAGCATTAAATGCTCTATTTATTGGGATTGCTTTCTAGTTAAGTAAAGAACATGTTATTCCTCACAAATGTATTTTTAAATTCCCAATTCATCTTTATCTTACTGTTTTTAGCTGAATTCATATTTACTAGGTTTAGTTAAGAAAATAGATTCCAGTCATAAACACACATGGCCTCTTAATCTAGGGAATTTGGAAAAAATATGATTTTGTATAACCTAGCAATTAAGTTTAAATAGGGAATATACAGTGATATTTATAGAAGTAGACAATAAATAAAGTGTATTTGTTATAATATGTTATGTGTGTGTGCATATGTAAGATTTTTTTAGAATGTATCTAAGATTATTGACCTAAATTTGTATATTTCATATACATTACTGGAATGTGTTTATATATACATATGCTGCTCAATAATAGTCTACATATTTATTTATAGTTTGATTTGTACCTTTATTTCTCTAAATAATCCTGACTCTGAACTTCAAAATATCTTCTTATATTCAATATTTAATCTCCACTGTTTCCAGTCTAAATATTTTCTTAAAAGAATAAAATGAAATTTCATGAACCAAAGGTAATTACTATTTGATGACATTTCATAACGAATGTAGAGTAATAGGAAATAAAATAAATATCTGGACATATCCTAATGTCAAAGATGCTATACATCTAAAAGTAGTTTATGCTCTCTAGGTGTATTTTTTTAAACTGTAATACTTTAAAAGTATTTTATGTTCTAAAATATTAATTCCTAAAATACGTGTAGTAGCTTATTGTGATAAAACCATGCAATTCACTTCATGAATTTATCCAACAACACATTTGGAGTGTTCAGAAATATGTGGTTTTGTGTTGCCAAGTTTCCAGGAGGAACTGCCATTTAATGATGCTGCTGCCTTTACAGTTGACATTTCAGCTTTGTGAGAAGACCCACTGGCTGGTTGTTCCCCTAAGGCAAATTAACTCACCCTAAATAAATATTTTACCATGCACCTTAAGTAGAGTGCTTTTTATAAATGTACAAGACTGCACTGGAGCCACTGCTTCTTTTTCCATCAAGGCTGTTCAGTCCCCTGACTAACAAATAAGCAAAGAGTTTCAGAGATTTTAAACTTCTTCAGGATAAATCTTTAATTCGTAGATTCTTGTGTACTGACTTTATTGAAAATCTACAACTCCTTCCAGTAATCTTTACCAGCTTCTCTAATGCTTCATATTGTTGTTTGTAGCGCATAAATGTATAAACTACAATAAAAGTCTGCAGAACAGTAATGAGTTATAACTTACATTGCCTAAGAAACACATTCATGTACCACGAGTGGCTAATATTTTTATTAACATTTAATTCTCCATAAGTCACATTGCGTAATATAATGGGAAAAATCAAACACATGAAGACACTTCATATCCTTGTGATTACTGAAAAATATTTCTGTGAAATACCAATAAATAATGCATTTCAATATGCACAATTTTAAATTAACTAAATCACAACTAATGTGGAAAAAATGTTGCCTATAAGGTTGGACACCTAGACATATCACCCCATCAAATTGCTTTTCAGTCATCCTGCTACTGCAAATGGAAAATATATAAAATAAACAAATTATGCAAAACACTCAAAAACTTAATGTGCATTGAAACATTTGGATGAGTATTTTTCTTCTATCTGTCAATCATCTACCATCTACCTCTCTATTCATCTGTCTTCTATCTACCATTTATCCTTTCTTCATCTTATACACATTTTTCTGTTTATTCATTACTCTATCTTCCTTTCTATCTTTCAACTATCAAACATCATTCCATCTATCACTTATTTAAATAACTGTCTATATAATTATCTTTGATCATTAATTTATCTCCTGAGCCTTTTGGCTATTTTTTTGATTTTCATTTTAAGAAGTGAGGCTCTGTCTGGTAAGACTATGCATTTGCTAGACCCAGATTATAAAAATTGAATATGGTTTGTCCCTTAAAATTCACTTGGAACAAAATCAAAATTACATGTAGGCACAATAATTAAAACTTAGGTCTGGGCCACCTAAATATGTCAAATGTCATGGAAACTAGCAAAATCAGATTTGGCTTTGGTAAATTTCTACCCAGTGGTGTTTCAGTTAAGTCATGGGAAAGTTGTACGTTAAGAATCATTTATAGTTGCAGTAATTAAATAAAGAAGATGCAGTAATCAAATAAAGATCTTATGTGCAATTGTATCTAATGTTTAATTACAATATTTAAATAATTTATCAATTACTACATGATGAAATGTCTAGGGAACCAAAACTTTTTAAAACACTAAGAGGAAACAAAATATTTGCCCCTTTTACAATAACCACTGTCATACTACATATCAGATGAGAGGTGTTCATTTGCATAAATTTCTGTTAAGAATCGAGCAAAAATAAGTGCTTTAAATACCACCATTTCCCAATTTTCTGAGAAACTGTCATACTGATTTCCAAAGTGAATGGACAAGTTTTGAGTTCCCACCAGCGGTGAAGGAGTGTTCCCCTTAATCCATATCCCCTCCAACAAAGGCTGACATTAGCATTTTTTATCTTGCCCAATCTGAAAGGTGTAAAATGGTATCTCTGAATCATTTTGGTTTCCATTTCCCTGAGAGCTAATGATTCTAAACAGTTCTTTAAATCTTGGCAATTTGAGATTATTCTATTGAGAATTTTCTATTTAAATCTATACCCCATGTTTTAAAGTAATTATTTGGTATTTTTGATGTTTAGTTTCTTAAATTCTTTACATATTTTGTATATCAGTCCTCTGCCAGATTTAGAGTTGTTAATGATCTTTTCCCATTCTGTAGGCTATTGCTTTGTCTTATTGACAGTGTCCTTTGCCTTACAGAAGCTTTTCAGTTTCAGGAGGCCCCATTTCATAATTATTGATCTCATTGTTTGTATGCTAGTGTTATATTCAGGAAATAGTCAATGTGTTCAAGATTACTTCCCACTTTCTCTTTTATCAGCTTTAGTGTTACTGAGCATATGTTGAGGTCTTTGATCCACTTGGACTTGAGTTTTGTGCAAGATAATACATATGGATCTACTATCTAAAGAGCCAGTTATATTGCTCTTGTACATATACCAAAAGGATTCTCAACCATATCCCAAGGACTTTTGTCCAACTATGTACATTGCATCATTTTTTGTAATAGCCAGAACCTGGAAATAACCAAAGGACATTCAACCAAAACTAGATAAAGAATATGTGGTATATCTACTCAATGGAGCATTACCCAGGAGAAAAGAAAACAATAACAACAACAACAGAAACAATACAACATTAAATTTGCAGGAAAATGGATGGAACTAAAAAAAATCATCCTAAGTGAGGTAACGCAGACACAGAAAGACAACCATGATATGTACTCATTCATGAATGGATATTATATGTAAAGCAAAGTATAACCAGGCTACATTCTCAGCACCAGAGAAGCTAGGTAACAAGGAGAACTTTAAGAGGGACTCATGGTTCTCCCTAAGAAGAGCAATTAGGTGGGATGTCCTGGGAAAACTGGGGGTGGAAAGAGTAGAGGAAAGGGGATGGGGATGGGAACATGAGGGATCTAGATGGATAAGATGTGGGTGGGATGAAGGAGTAGAGTGTGGGGTAGATATCTTGATAGAGTGGGTCATTGTGGGGTGAGGGAGAAAGCTGGTAACAATGAGTTAACTGGGAACCCTAAAGGATAACCCCTGCTAATATTCTATCAGTAGTTGAGAGGGTGTCTGAATTTGCCTTCCTCTGTAATCAGATTGGTAACTGCCCTAGCTGTCATCATAGAGCCTTCATCTGTAATCAGATTGGTGGAAATCCTTGCTGTCATCATAGAGCCTTCATTCAGTACCTGATGGAAGCTGATTCAGAGTTCCACAGCCAAGCACTTGGCCAAACTCTGTGAGTTTCTCACAGAGAAAGGCAGACTCAAGATTGTGATGTTGAAGAAAGTTTGCAAATTTAAGATGATCTTATAAAATTTATTTTTACTTCCATTATATATATTTAACATCATGTTTGTTAATATATTTAACATCATGTTTGTTAATATTAAATTATATTAAATAAATAATATAATTGTCTGAAGATAAAGATTATGATAGTAGCTTTAAACAATGTTCATGAAGAATAATTTTCCTTACTATCACAAGTGTTAATCTCATGTTTCCAGGGCAGATAAGTTAAAATGGGTGTACATTTGAATATTTATATTAGATGTATATAATTTTTAAAGTTGAATTAGCAAATAAAGATTAATAAAAAGAGAGTTTACTATTCATCCAAATATAGATAAAATATTTCTGCACTGGTATGTCACATATTTGGATATGACTAAACCTACAAATGCCCCAATATAATCTTTAATTTTGTAGAAAGTATCTGAATTTTCTTCTTTGAAAACAAGTGTTTTTGATAATTAAGCCCAACTTTTTTTTTTTTTTTTTTTTTTTTTTTGGTTTTTCGAGACAGGGTTTCTCTGTGACTTTGGAGCCTGTCCTGGAACTAGCTCTGTAGACCAGGCTGTTCTCGAACTCACAGAGATCCGCCTGTCTCTGCCTCCCGAGTGACGGGTTTAAAGGCGTGCGCCACCATCGTCCGGTTTAAGCCCAACTTCTTAAGCAGGATCTGAGAACAATGGGTATCTGCACATCTCTGTTAGTGTTCCCACAAATCCCTACAACATTGTCAAAGATTTCATCTTTAAATAACAAACTAAAAATGCATTTTCTCACTTTTTTTTTTAGCTTGAAGTCTGAAATCTCATAGGATTATACTCCTTTAGGGAGAGATTGGGCAGCTTCCAGCTTTTCAAGGTTTGCATATGATCTTGTTGAAATTTCTGTCTTAGAAGTGATATAACCTCCTCTTCTGCCTCTCAAAAAACCTTTTACTTCTTACAATATTTAGAATGTATCACTAATGTAATATCCTTTTTCTTTAGGATATACATAAAATACTTAAATGGAAGCCTTTTCTGAAAATTGTTACTCATAAATTCAGAACATTAAGAAGTGTTCATTCATTGTGAGGAGGCTAACATTTTTCTAAATATTTTATATGCTTATTCTTTATGGTTAATGTACCTCAACATGAACAAAGTGATTAATAAAAAATGATCAAAAAATACAATGGTGTTTGTATTTTTATAGAGATAATTTATTTTATCAAATCTAGCCATAGAAATATCAAATGTCAAGGCCTTGTATATTAAAGTTCCTTATCTAAATGCCACATATACTATATATGCAGAGCAAACATTTATTTCCTCATATATATATTCAACCCTAGATGGTCTTTGTAGTAAACTGGCTTTAATGTGTTTTATTTTATATTTTAGTGCTTAGGGAAAAAAAAACCATCTTTAGTAAAGATGAAATATTTCAATTTTCACTATTGATTTCATTGAAGATCAGATTTGTGTGGCTAACATTCTGTCAAAATTTCTAGACATTTCAAAAGGCCTTAGTAACATGTGACTAGATCCAACTCTTTTTCTAAGAAGATGAGATCATTTAACTGATGCAAGTAGCATCACTGATTTATTTATACAACCCAAAAGTGAAGATATTAATTTCTTATGCATGCTAAGAGTTATGAACTATCTCTACAATTGCCACTTTTAAACTCAAAAAAAAAAAAAAAAGATGGGGTGCAGAGAAGACAAGTCCATGCACTGAGTTCTACAACTACAGTTTTCTTTTCTTTCAATTTCTGCTGCCTCATCATTTTTGGATATTTTTGCAATGATGGTTGACAGGGTGACAAGGAGATGTGCTGAAATGTGAAATTGTGCTTCCATAATCTTCCTCTAATAGTTGAGGAAGAAAGCTCAACTTGCTCACACTTTGGAAACATTCAATAACTACCTCTGTGGTAGTTTGAATGAGAATAGACCTCCATAGACTCAGTATTTGAGTACTTAGTCATCAGGGGGTGGCACTACTTGAGAGGATTAAGAGGTGTGGCCTTGCTGGAGAAAGTGTGTCACTGGGGGTGGTATTGAGATTTTAAAATCTCAAGATAGGCTCTCTCTATTTGCTTCTCTCTCTCTCTCTCTCTCTCTCTCTCTCTCTCTCTCTCTCTCTCTCTCTCTCTCTCTGTCTTTTCCTTTCTCTTTGTCTTTGCCTGAGGACTAAGAGGTAACTCTCTGCCGAGTTTCCAGTGTCCACCTGCATGCTGCCATACCCCATAACATGACCATGAAATTAATCTTTGAAAGCATAAGCAAGTCCAGAATTAAATGCTTTATTTCATGAGCATGGTCATGGTTTCTGTTCACAGCAGAATGGTAACTAAGACAGTCTCCAAGGCAAGGCAAAAATGGATGTATGAAAGGCTATGTGTGGTGAGAACATGAAAATGGGGCAAAAGACTGAGATCCTGAGTTCTGGAGACTCATACAAAGAGATGGTAACAAGCTGGTGCAGGATGCAATCTATGGAGAAAACATTCTACAAACAGTTTTCACAAATACACCAGCCCTAAATTCAGCTGTCCATATCCCTGCTAAAACTTCAACCGAGTAAAACTAGGAAATAAGGAATTGATCATGGCTGTGCTAACAGTCTTTGTGTTGAAGAAAAGAACCGACAACTGACTAGGAGATTTTCCTTTGCACATAGAGGAAAGTCACACTTCTGATGCAACAGTTTCTAAGTCACCTGGGGTGTCACAAAAGATTCTTACCTGAGTTAAAATACTTTGTAAGCTCTTTAATTAACAGACATTTAAGAAAATGTTCTGTATCATAAAATGTCACAATGTACAAAAAAAATCTTTTAAAATTTAGATTGTAAATAAAGTCTTGAAGTATGGCAAGTTTTATATGATATTATGCTATAAGCAGCCATATTTTCCTGTAATAACTACAGTACAGTTTTTGGCTCTAAAATTCATAATAATGGGTGATATGTTAGATACATTTAATATGTATTCAGAGAATAAATTTCTAGTATAAGTTTTCTGAAATTTTTATATTTATTCTATAATACCTTTTAGTAGTCTGGATCTATAATTAGAAATAATTGGAGAATAATAATGATTTCAATTATATTTCAAAGCAAAATGTAAATACTCTATTTGATTTTAACTGTCAATTTAACAAAAGCTATAATCACCTGGGAGATAGAATTTTGGTCATGTATGTGGAGCAATGTCTCAACTGATGTTGAAATAAGCATGTTTCCTGTGGATGGGAACTGACTACATAAGTGAGGACCAAGCTGGGATGTAGCAGCTCACTAATCTTGATTCTGGGTCTGACGTAAACAGGTCTCCTAGGCTCCTTGATGGACTGTAACATGGAATTATGGACCAAGCAAACCTTTTCTTTTGAAGTTATATCATTTAGAATATTTCATTCCAATAACACTAAAAATACTGAAGACACCATGGGAAACGATTCAGGGGAAATGTCATATATTTTCAAATGCAAGAGGAGAAGTTGGATGGATGCTAAATACTGTTCCTTGTGTTACCTCATTTCCTCAAATAATCTATTAACACTGAAGCCTAAGCATGAAAACAGGTGTGAACAACTGTGGAGCCATAATAAAGAATTACTTTTGAATATTTTATGCACTATAAGACATCACTATAGGTATAGAGATGTTGGTAAAGAGGTATGTATATGTACAGCACCCTAAATTAAACCCAGAACATGACAATAAATGTGCATGAAAACAGTATTTTTCCTAATCACTACTATTACCAAAAAGTAGTATTTTACATAATTACTACTAATATAGTTTGAAAATGGCAAGAGGGAGAGGGAATTGATTGGGGAGGGGAAGGGAAATGGGAAGCTGTGGTGGGGAAGAGACAGAAATCTTTAATAAATAAATAAATTTAAAAATAAAAAGAAAAAAGAAAAAAATGGCAAGAGAACACAAAAGATATTTTATCTTTAGATATTACTACAAAAATCAATATTATGTAAGTTGACAAACATTTAAAATCCTAAGGAAAATACATTGGTAACAGTAATATCATCTCATGTGACTCAAGGACTACATTACTTCTAAAAATAATTGTTTCCAACTTGTGAATAGAAGGGATGATCATGTTGAGAATAACATGGATAATAATCTGTAATCCACAAATATCTATAAAGATATAAAGTATTTCAAAAAAGATATAAAGAATTTCAATCGATTCCAGACCCAAAAATTCCAATAGAGTTAAATTCTGAAAATGTCATGCTAAAAATTATAAGAATGATTATTTATGGGATACTACTTTTACAAATAAGAAATTCTTTTCAAATAAGTAAGAACAACTGTCACAATGTTTATAATAAAAATATTAACAAAATTTTCCCCCAAACTGAAGAGCATGTGGATATCTAAAGGATCATCGCCTACTAGGATTTGTAACTTCTACAAAGCTGAGTCTGAAGAGTTCCAGTGAGTCTACCAGTCAAGTATGCAAAACTGTCCTCAGGTGTATTTAAGAAACAGGCAGAAAATGAAGACCATTTGATAAGCAAAATCTGAGGCTCTTAGCCTCAGAATAATAGAGCAAAAGACAATGAAAATCATCAATAATATTCACTACCATTAATATTAGAATGTTCTAGTATCTCCCGAGTATAATTTTCAAGTAAACTGTACAAATAAATGTTTCTTTCCTTTCAGTAGAGGTGGGCTATCCTGGATCTTCAATGCTATTGACTGTAATAAAATAGTTAATGTATTTTTGGTTTCTTATGTTTATAGATCAGATAGATAATCCAGATTGAAGTAGCACTGTGAACCAATTTTGAAAAAAAAAAATCTTTGTGGCATTATGGATTCTTAATGTGATTTTTCTATTGAAGTTCAACTGTATAAATTAAGTGAATGTATAGATGCTGTAGCATGAATTTGTGTTCATTTCCTCACCACTAGTGGCACAGGTGAAGGATAGAGTTTAATCTGTGGATGTCCATTTTTCTCTATCATATAGATTCCAGTTATTCTCTGATCAAGAAGCTTGGCAGCAGCTGCCTTTACATACTCAGCCACCCACTAGCCCTATGCAAGGGCTCTTTTGTAATTTTCTCTATTCAGGAAGGTGATTGCATTTTGTGGGTAGAAGATATGGTATATTTAATATTTGATGATTAAACTATAGTCATGCTATTGATTAGAAAAAGTTGAACTATAACCACATATCTTTACACATTGACATATTTTTCCTGCCTCTTTGTTTCGCATAGGTATATAAATTACTACAGCTAATGAATTATGACTAATAGTCATCCATCCCTGTTATGGACACAGGCTGTAAGAGACAGAGCAGGATAAAATCCTTTACCCACTGTCATTGTCAGGCAAATGTTAATATTCCCTTTGTGACTCTTACTTCAGACAGGTCAAGGTTCATGTTTAAAGAACAGATAATGAATATTTCATGACACAGAAAAGACAACCATTATTATTTGGATACTTTTATCACAGCATATCCCAAAGAATTCTGATTGGTTATTTTAATGTCATTGTGATATCTCTTTTCAGTTTTTAATAATACTTTGTAAAATTGCTGATATTGCACAGCAGTAAAATGTCCAATGAGTTACATGACAAAAGATGAGTGAATCTTTTAATTAAAATATGAGCAAGTAAAATAAGTAACACCATGATCTATGGAGTTTGATATGATCCACCTTATGAATATATATCTAACATTTTAAGTGTATATATATATATATATGTGTGTGTGTGTGTGTGTGTGTGTGTGTGTGCATGTGTATGTGTATGTGTTTAAATTTTTGAGAAAGCAATTGCAACAAGTAAAGGCAGTGGTCTTGAAAGATTCTACCTTTGTAAGGATATTTAAAAAAATATAAAATACTGGAAAATTATGATTCTTGCTTATGTGGCTTCTTCATGGTCCGCATGAATATTTAAAGATTGATTATGCTACAAATTTAAGCTCATGTACTTGACCTTGTTTATTTTATATCCCATAATAAAACTGTATGCATAAAATTACATTGAGATTTATTTATACCAATAATACAAAAACAAAATTAGTGATTCTAGTACAGAGAAATGTAAAGACTTCACCAAGGTTATATGGATTTAATAGTGACTTATTTTAATATGCATGAAAATTATGCTCAAATATAAAATAAGGTATTGGACTTTTTTCTTCCACTCAATATGTGGATATAAATAATTAAACACGATTTAATAAAACCACAGGAATAATAACATTGATAGAGTCATGCTACAACCTGAGAAAGGGTGATTTGCATTATAAGGAGACCTTGAAGTTGAAACTAAATTAAGAGGCCTTCAGTCTGAAATGAGCAGTACTAACTAATATCAGCTGCCAACTTGACACAAATGTAGAATTATCTGCAAAGAGAGAGCTAAATAAAGAATTTGCCTACATTAGAAAGACCTGTGGGGTCCAACCAACTATGGGCATTACCATGCCTAGGCACATGGATCTGGCTATAAATACAGTTTATACACAAGATAAAAGAGGGGAAGCAGCTAAGCAATGTTGCAATATTGCTCTATACTTTCTGTTTCAGTTTATATTCATGGTTCCTTCCTTAGAAATTCTCAAACACAGAGTATGACCTGCAAGTTTATACAACCTTTATGTTGCAAGTTTCTGTTTAGTCTATGTTTAGTACATCAACATGGGGCAAACAAAAAGAAAAATCGGTACTGAGATTGGGATCTTTGCATCATTAATCTGATCTTCCTGGTTTGAAAAGGTTTGTGGAAGCTCTCTGAAATTTGGGCTGGAAAAACCATTTAGTACTCAAATCTTTACTAGATATTCTGTGGGTTCTTGGACAATAATAATGATTAAAGAAATGTAGACAATGGGAGACCTGGCTTGTGAAGTATAAGAGGAAGTCAGACACTATTGTGGATGTTTAGTGACTTTTTAAATTAAGAATTTGTGGAACTGGGTTCTCCTGTGTGATGTAGGATTTCCCTCTGTATGCTGTGATAACCACTGATAAATAAAGGAACTGTTTTGGGCCTATAGCAGAGCGGTAGGGGAACAGAGCTAGGTGGGGAAAACTAAGCTGAATGCTGGGAGAAAGAAGGTGGAGTCAAGGAAAAGGCATGGAGCCACTGCCAGGGACAGATGTGCTGAAATTTTAGCCAGTAAGCCACAGCCAAGTGGCCATACACAGATTATTAGAAATGGGTTAAATTAATTTGTAAGAGTTCTCCAATAAGAAGCTACAGCTTGGGACCAACCAGTGATTTAATTAATACACCTTCTGTATGATTATTCGGGGCAAAGCAGCCAGGAAACAACAAGCAGCTCTCTCCTCCTAAAACTGTGATTTACAGGGACAATGGATAGTGGTTTTCTGGGACTAAAAATAATTGTGATTAAGAAAATACTAAAATCTGTGGATCAGGGTTATCAATGTTGTATCTCTCAGGCCAGTAATGAATCTTGGTGATATATATGAGTTCTCTGTATCATACCGGTTTTGAGGATAAGAGATTGACCACAGATTGGCTCAAGGAGATCAGAGGATGCTTATTACTATATGGAGTTATCAGAATCTCTTAGGATAGGCCATTGGTAAAGCTGCACTTGTGACATCTTACTATCAATAATATTCAACTCAATCATATACTGGTTTGATTTAATATATGGGAGCCTTTATATTTTATGGTGTTTATGTTGTGTAGATAGATGCATATATATGAGTGCATGTGCATATATGTGAGCATTTGTGCAGAGGACAGAGGTCAGTCTCAATGCTTGTTCTCGGGAATCAACAAATTCTCAGGTGAGTGAGCACTTCTCACTAGAATGTGGTACTCACCAAGTAGACTAAGTTGGCCAATCAATAAACTCAAGGAAATATTTGTCTACCTTTCTCTAGCCTTCATAATAAAAGCATATTTAGCTTGTTTTTATCTTATTTCATATTTTTTTTTTTTGGTTTTTCGAGACAGGGTTTCTCTGTGGTTTTTGGAGCCTGTCCTGGAACTAGCTCTTGTAGACCAGGCTGGTCTCGAACTCACAGAGATCCGCCTGCCTCTGCCTCCCGAGTGCTGGGATTAAAGGCGTGCGCCACCACTGCCCGGCTCTTATTTCATATTTTAAAAAGAAAACAATTTATCTTTTTTGATTTTACATACCATTCTCAGTTCTCATTTCTTCCCCTCCCCCCATTTCCTCCACCAATCCCTCAATCCACCCTCCATCCACTCCTCAGAGAGTGTAAGGCACATGGCTTTCGGGAAGGTCCAAGGCCTTCCCTATTATACCTAGGCTGATCAAGGTATTCATACAAAGAGAATAGGTTCCCTAAAAACCAGGTCAAGCATTCAGAATAAATCTTGGTGCCAGTAGTCCCACAGTCTGCCCCAGCCATACAACTGTCACCCAAATTCAAAGGTACTGGTTTGGTCTTATGCTAGCTCCTTCCCTGTCCAGCTGGAGTTGGTGAGCTCCCAGAGGTATTTTGATTGAGGGAGCCATGTGGGACTAGCAAGAAAGCTAGCCCTAGAGAAATTCCCAGGAATTCACCAGGATGACCCCAGCTAAGATCCTAAGCAATAGAAGAGTGGGTACCCGAACTGGCCTAGCCCAGTAGTCAGATTGATGAATATTTTAAATATCACTATAGGACATTCATCCAGCAACTGCTGGAAACAGCCAGAGACCTGCAGAAGAGCACTGTGCTGAGCTCCCAAGGTCCAGTTGAAGAGTGGGAGGAGTGAGAATATAAGCAAATAGGTAAAGGCCATGATGAAGACATGATTACCTGAACTAATTGGTACACATTTAGCTTAAAACTAAATATTAGCTTAAGTATTAAAATATGAATGCTGGAAATCAAACTCAGTTTCTCTTAATGTTAGACTTTATGACTTATTTCACAATCTCTAGCCTTTAATATACATTTATTAAGGAAATCTTTTAATTCACATACTTCTGCTTTATCTTAAAGTAAAGGGAGATATCATCTTGAACTTTTGACACTGTCCTTTAAATAGAAGAAATAAGTTAAACCTTCCTGCACAAATCTGTTTCACCTCAAATATTAACAAGCACAAACAAGCTAAGCAAATAACCTAACATTAATCACATAGTATACTTAGCTTTCTATTTAATCTAGGACAGTTGCACCTCTGTTGTTCTTTGTGACACATTTTTTCTGGCATACAACCTTGGTTTTATTTTGTATAGGAAAGTAACAATTCATAGCCTGGACTTGCTACATAGTCTAACTCACTATTTGGCACAGGCTACCTTGAACTCATGGAAATTCTCCCACTGACACTTCTCAAGTACAATGACTTCAATTGCATTCCACAATACCTATTTGGCTTTGTTTTTTGGTTGAAGAAAATATGGTGGATAGCATTACAAACCATGAAGTGATTGTCTTCCATGGTTGCTTTCACAAACTCATGGAAGCCACACTCGCAGACCCCTCAGTGTGCTCACCTTATCACAGAGTTCTGTTTTTAATATCACCACATATTTACTAGGCAGTAAATACAGTATAGTTTACATGTTAATTATCTATGCTTAAAAAGGTAGATTTAAGTTCAGTAAGTTTGTGCAGTGGATAAAGGTGCTTGCTTCTAAGTAGAGAACTTGAATGATATATTGGTAATCCATATAGTGTAGAGATAGAATCAACTCCTGCAACTTGTCTTCTGATCTCTACACATATGAGCTGCATATATACATACACATATGAATGAGAAAAGAAAGTAAGGAAGAAAGGAAAGAAGATAGAAAAGAAAGAAGAAAGAAAGGAAAGAGAAAGAACAATTTTATTAACATCATCACCTGAAGCACTTAGAAAATATATTTTTCTTTTCAAGACAAAATACATTAGAAAATTTACCAGAAATAAAACATTATAAAGTAATTATTTTAAAAAATAACTAGGCAACAAGAAGGGGATATATATGCATGGAAAAGTACTAAAGATTGCCCCCAAAACTTCATACATACTTTGCATATTCCAGAAATGAACTACAACACCAGTACCAGTAATGAAAAATTTGAAATATGTTAGTGACATATTAAAAGAACATGAAGTTTGACTTTATTAAGCAATATGATATCATTCCAGAACATGGGTATGTAACTTTAAAAGGGTAAAAGATAACAAAAGTGTTGTTAAAAACACTTACAGACAACCTTTCCTTTTCTCAAAGTGCATTGCAGACTGTAGACATTTGAAATAGCATATGCTCCGTAAATCTTACATTTTATCATGCTTTTATAATTTTACTCATGAGAACAATACCTAGCAGGCTTCAATTGGTGCTTATTTGAAACTGAGTTACTGTACCTTTAAGGAAATATACAAGAGATTCCAGTAGGTGGGGAACAATGTAGATCAGGAGTCTGCCATACTGTTTCAGCCTATTTCCTCAGCTCTCCCTTCTAAAGTACAGAAATTCATTTGCCAGTTCTGACTTTTCAGTCCAGCAAGCCTCAAAATACAAGACCATGTTCACTTCCAGAAGATTTGATGCCATAATTAAGATCAGAGCAATCAATTATGTGCACTCTCAATGAGGAAAGGAACTGGAGTAATGCTTTTTTAAAAAAGTATAACCTAAAAATTAATAAAACATATAGGAAATATATTTTAAAAACAGAACTGAACATAATGAGCTATGACCCAGGCAGATTTAAATCATGTTGTCAATGTCTGGGCAGGCAGAGTTGAAGGAAATCAATCTGGGCCAAGATTAAAGAACCAAACAGCTAAAATACAGGAATAGAATAAAAAAATAAATAGCTATTCTATTATGCCAGTAATCATTAAGATAGCTTATTACCCAGAATCATTGTGGAAATACATTCCTAATACAGAAATAAATAATGCATCATGGGGAAAGTACACGCAACTATTTTTACTCTGCCATGTTACTAAAATTATAGTTCTAAGTTGGGTCATTATGACTGAGAATGTATATGCTCTGTAGCACTGTGGAGGCTTTTTGTCATAGTGACCATGAGTAATTTAATATCATCACCTTATCAGATCATATTAAGAGGGTAAATCAATGACTAACGTAATGCAGCATTAGACATTGAGTTATGAAATTATTAAATTATGCATAGACAATCCCAAAAGAAATTTTTTTCTGGCTTAGTGTGTAGCCCAGGCTGCTTTTCCTGACCTTGCACTTTTATTATATCTTCATATAGCTTCTAGGCATACCAGACACATTAACTGATTTTCATTTCCTTCTCAAACCCTGAGAGCAAAGCCCTCGTCAAGATCCTCTATTCGCTCTCTTTAGCTCATCCTCTATTTAGCTGCCCTTGAAAACATATAGGAATCTCGTCTGGATTGAACTCATTGGGTGATTCGTTGTACTTCAACATGTCTTAATAACTTCTGATGAAAGCATGATCTGGAGTCTGGCCTATGGCATTAGCTTCTGCTTCATCACATTGGGTGATCATGACACAGGGTTCAGAGCTGTTCATAGGCCACTTGAACAGCATGATGCTGGCAGGAATTCCTGCAGGCTCAGCCTATATATAGCCTTATCTATCAGCCCTCCACACATTTCAGTGAGCTAGATATAATCCATGAGGAATCCCTTCCTACTGAAACTGTCTGAAAAAGGACTTTTCTTGTCCTTTATTAACCCTAAGCATAAATAAGGAGCATAACTTCTTTATATTCTTGATAATGGCTTGACATTATTAATCCTCTAATTAACAATTATTAATCCCCTAATAATTGTTGACAACAAATAAAAAGTGATATCTTTCAAATCATAAAGATCCTAATTTGAAGTTATTGAAGTAATCATTATAACATATACTGAAAAGAACATAATGACCAAAATATTCTAGCATTTACAATTTATGACAAACTATTAAATAAAACTATTGATTTTATTTTGCCTATTCCTGATACGATTCAGATTGTAACACTACCATAAATATAATTTCATTACTGTTCTTTGGAGAAAAACTTATACAAAAAGAGATGAAGGAAAAAGAAAGAATTAAGAGCAGTACTGTTTGTTGTATTAATTAGAAATCACTACAAACAAGTCAGAATTTTGCAATCATGCTTTATGCAGGCAAACATCTAACAATGTGAAAATATCTCAATGCTAAATATTAATAGATTAAATAAATAAAATAAATTAGTGTTCATATGAAATACTGAACTACATTAAAACCAATCAAAATAAGAGGAAGTCAGTAAAGTTTTTCACATACTAATGAATGTTACTTTTCAAAATTATAATTTTCCTAAAAAATTCACAATTTTATGTAGAATTACATAAGACTGATTTTCATTTCAAGGATTCTACATATGTAACTTTGACAACTATTAAACCTCTACGAGAATCAACCATGCATTTCTTCTGTCAGATGCTTAAAATCAGTTCTTTATGACAAAAGATGCTAGACCACTGTCAAATGGGACACCACTGAAGCAGTATACTTATTGGCAGCAAACTGACATTCCCTCATTCTTCATTACAAAAGGATTTGACTTTCATTCACAGAAAAACAATTGTAGTCAACCATCTTTTTATTTTCATTTTAGGCTTTTTGTACACTTATGGCTATTCTTGAATTACCACATAATACTATTGTTGTGACTAGTTGATTATACTGTTAAGATGAACACATTCTCTGAGAACATGAGAAAACAGGATGGTCAAGTTTGGGAAAGGATGGGGTGGGAGAGCAAGGAAAGAGATATCTCAATAGAGGGAGTTTATAGAGCTAGGGAGAAACGTGATGCTAGGGAAATTCCCAGGAATCCACAAGGATGTCCCCAGGTAAGACCCCTAGCAATAGTGAAGAGGGTGCCTAAATTGGCCATCCCTTGTAATCAGATTAATGATTACCTTAACCGTCATCATGAAACCTTCATACAGAAATTGATGGAAGCAGTTACAGAGATACACATCCAAGTACCAGGTCCAGCAGTGGGGGCTGGGGTCCAAGATTGTAATGGGAAACCCCATAGAGACAGTTGACATGGACTTGTGAGATCTTAAGGACTCTTAGATCAACAGCTGGAGATCCTGCATGGGACTAAGCCAGAGCTTCTACATATGGGCAATAGTTTTGTAGTCTCGTAGGTTTGTGGGACCCCTAGCAGTGGGACCAGGGTCTGTCCCTAAGATATGAGTTGACTTTATGAAGTCCATTCCATATGGTGGAATGCCTTGCTCAGCCTTGATATGGGGTGAGGGACATGGATATGCTTCAAATGAATGTCCTAGGCTTTGTTAACTTTCCACAGTAGGCCTTATCCTTTCTGAAAAGTGGATGGGGTGGATTAGGGGGAGAGAGTGAGGAGGGGGGACAAATTGTGGTTGGTGTGTAATATGAACAAAAAATAAATAAAATCTTAAAGAAGGAGCATCATATTTTAGTAAATTTATAAAATGCATCATAATGCTGTCTTGGAAACTGGTGAAACCCAAGAAAGCATTTCTTTAATCAACAACAGAATATAACGAATAAGAATATAATGGACTGAGAATACCTTCTGTATAAACAAAGGCACAGACTAACCCAATTATCAAACAATAAAGTATCTCACTTATAGCACATACAATAGCTGGGCAACAAGTCAAAAGGGGTGCCCAGGGACAAACGCAGCTGAAAATCCTATTGGGAGTTTGCAAAAACAAAGAAAACAAACAACAAAAGAAAAGGCAAAGTTACATTAAAAAGAGTATAAACTTGACCACAGACAATATAGATTTGAGCTTGCCATTTAGTATCTGGTGGTGTGCTGACAGTTTTAAAAACCAGCACAAACGTACTTATTTCTTTATTTGCAAGCAGTATTTGGAAATACCTGTTTAAGTCTAAAGTTCAGACACAGTGATAACAGGGAGTCTCTAGAGAATTTTTTTTCTTTTATTCCCAGAGAAAAAGTATCTAAGAAATAAATGAGTTCACAATTTAAGGATTTAAAATTGCAATATTTTCCATATTGGTTTATTAAAGTGGATAATAAAGTAATTATTTTAAGACATATATGAGTAATTTTATACATTTTGCCATTTTATAAACTAGCAACGATTCTAGCCATTCAACGAATATATTAGCTGCCAAGCATTTATTCCTTAATAAGCAACTTAGTCGCAAGAGACAATACTAGAGTTTTTTTTAAAGTCAAATACTTAATGGAATAGCAGAATGTCCTTCATTAAAACCCTAATTTCTTCTTATTGATGGAGACACAAAGTCGCTGTATGACTATCATAACCACCAGAAATCTAAGATTATAGTTGGCTAATTTAAGAAACAAGATATGAAATTAGTACCCTGGGGCTGAAAACAAGCACTTAGAATTGAGATGTGACATTAATTAAAGTAAGAAAAGGAATATAGTATTACTGCGAAGTAATCATTATGCTAAGGAGAACATATAAAAGAGAATTATATCTGAAAGAAAATGCCCAATTATCAAGACTCTGAAGTTCAAATGTAATATCATGATCTCTCAATGAAAAAATCTAGCTTAGCTTTTCTAATGCACAATATGCTCAAAATAAGAAGTTACATAAATGAAAACAGACGTTATGAACATGAAAGGAAAAGCAATTACAAAGATTATAGTTACCTTTATAATAGTGTTCTTTACAGGAAAATGTAACTATAGACAAATAATTAAGATATTTGAAAATAAACATAATTTGTTATTTTTGACAGCCTCTAACAGAGAAAACTGTGCAGGGGGGAGTTATCATCTATAAAGGCAATTAAGGCTATAGAGGGAAAATATGTTGCCTGGATCAAACATCTTCGGACCACTTGTTTAGAAGGTCACGCTTGTCAAGAATGCAAAGGAAGACTAAGAATCAGATGGAGAAAATAAAAAAGGAGAAAATAAAAACATAGAAGAGGAAAGGAGGAAACACATACAGAAGAATAAACTAAAGAAATAGCCTTAATTTTAGTGTTAGTCTACTGTGAGTGGCAACCGAAACAGACTATTTGAATATGGAGTTTCCTTCTTCATTGACTTTGATTCATCTAGACTGCCACACACAGTCAGTTTTCTGAAATGGCTAAAATTAATGGATATATAACTTATCTTGCAAAAAGTCAAGGTGATCTCTCCCATCCTTGAGATAATTCCAGTGGGCTCATTCTGAAATTTAACCATGCTTTCCTTTTTTTGATTATGTTTTATTTATTGTTTTATTGTATAATGCATCACCTATAGCTTCATATACCTCCATTTCTCCTAGTCCCTCCCCAAACATTATATTTTCCTTAGATTCCCCTCACAAAATGGCAGACCACCCAAGGATATCAATCAAACATGGCAAGTCAGGTTATAAGAAGTCTAGGCTAACCCATCTTTTAAGGCTGGATGAGGCTACTCAGTAGAAGGACAAGCATGCACAAAGTAAACAAAGGTGTTAAAAAACAGCCCATGTTCCAACTATTAGCAGTCCCATAAGAACACTAAGCTCTGCAACTATAAGGTACATTCAGAGGACCTAGGTCAGACCCACACAGGGACTCTGATTATCTTTTGAGTCTCTGTGAGGCTCTAAGAGGCCCTGCGAGCCCAGGTTACGTGACTCTGTGGGATGTTTTTCTGTGGTGTTCTTGACCCCTTTGGTTCCTATAATCCTTCCTTGCCTCTATTGTAGAAATCTCTTAGCTCTGCCCAATGTCTGAATGTGGGTCTCCATATCTGCTTGCATTTGTTGCTCGATGAAACCTCCCTATTAACGATCATGCATGACTTTCTTTTCTATGACTTGGCAACTAAAGGATTGTGATGGATGGTTTGCTGGGAGCAAAGCTCGTGCATATTTAGTGATGACTTGAATTCTCCTCTATGGATCTCTTCTTATTCTCTGATCCATTTGACCAATCAAGACCATTAAGCAAGTCAAATAATTATAATGACTTTCTTTTTAAGAGCATGCTAAAGTTTTCAAAAAGTTTCCTCAATGAACAATTTCATTTATTTATTATAGAAAATCCAAGTAGGCACCTAAGAAATTAGGGGTTTATTTGAGGAGAAAAGGGACCACATTTTTTTTGAACTTAGCATAATTGGACAAATTTTTCTTTTGACTTGAATTTCTAACACAGCAATTTGTATATAATTATACTGATTAAAAATCATAATATGGAGATTTGACCAAGCAATTATATGTCTATTGTAAAAGAAACCCTGAATTCATTCTCTGATATCATTAGAATCACAGCAAAATACCACTAAAGAGAAGGCCCCTGGCCTAACCTATCCATCTTCTAACACAATCATTAATTGTATTAGAACTGTTTTAGAATTTCTTGGTAATGAGGATTGTGCTTATATAACTTAGCAATTGAACCCATCATAATCACTGACTGAATACCACTTAAAGTCATGTAAATAAGAGCAACATTAAAAAAGAAAACATTAAAATATTAAATCTAACCTGTAGTATATGACTTAATAAAAAAAGTCCAATAAGCAAACTCTACAAGTTTTAAGAATAAAAGACTGGACCTGTAATTATAAAGCAACAATGGTTTATTTCCCATACCATAATGTCTTACAAATAAACAAAATTTATTCATTTATTTAGGTAGATTGTTTGCAGTTTGTGGGTTGAAATAAATGTGGTTTTCAGAAATAACTAGAAGAAAACAGTTAATTTGGATACTATACTAGAAGACATTGTATATTAATCAAAATATCTAAACTGTTACCTTCAGATGATAAATTTATGGGATTGCTAAGGACAATGGTTTGTACCTTGTCACTTGTATTTTAAGTAAACACTGATTGACCAGTAGTCAGGTAGGAAGTAGAGGAGGGGCAATGAGACAGGAAGTAGAAACTGGGCAATAAGAATTCTGGGAAGAGAAAAGTTTCAGTCTGCAGTCATCACCCAGACACAGAAGGAGCCAGACACAGAGCAAACAAGATGTGACTGCCTCGCAAAAAAAGGTACCAAGCCACATGACTAACACAGACAAGAATTATGAGCTAATATAAGTTTTAAGAGTTAATAAGAAGCTTGATCTACTAGGGCAGCCAGTTAATAATTATTGTAGACTTATGTGTATTTTTTGTGTTTTTTATTTTGGTACTAAATAAATACTACAGGAGCAGGTTCGACAGAATCCTCAGTCAACAGAATGGCATGCCAATGTGGGGTAAATCCACTTAAAAGCCTGAAAAGGCATGAGAAGTTATTCTAGATAGAAAAGAAAAGAATTAGGTACAGCTTCTTGATAGCAGCACTTTCTCAGGTGGGTTCTAGCAAAGAAGCAAGGACACTCATTTAAGAGAGGCTCCAGACTCAGTTTTAGCTGCAAAACCTTGAAGCACTTTTAAGAGGTCTTGCCATGAAACACTAAATGGTGTTGCTGAAAAGCTTACTACATGCTTTTTGGTGGGGGCAGGGCACTTAAAACACCATAGAATGTGCTAATAAACATGGTTCTGGCCAGTACCTCTGCCATGAGGCTAGACTCTCAGAAAAAAAAGCTTAAAAATGGGCTGGGTCCAGCCATCAAAGCCATAGCTTTAATCCTAGCCATATCACTTAGCAAATTAAAGGCTCATGTGATCATAAAAAGAGAGATATACACTAAAGACAGATTCAAAGACAAAGAATACCTCTAAACAGACAAAGAATACCTCTAAACAATTTACTGAGTGTTTAAAAATATGTGTAGGCTTGGGGAAAAAAAAGGATAAAGTCATTGAAATAAAAAATAAGTAGTTGGTTACAAGTTGTTATGAATAATATTCAGTACAAAAGCTAAACAAAGGAGATTTGATTCAGAGTTCTTGTTTAAAAAAGAGGGTATGGGGAAGTGCTGTGAGACAATGGTCCCTACCCTGTCACTTGTATTTATAATAAACACGGATTGGCCAGTAGCCAGGAAGAAAGTATAGGCAGGGCAAAAAGAATTCTGGGAAGAGAGAAGTTTCAGTCTGCAGTTGTTATGCAGAGACAGAGGAAGTCAGACACAGGGCAAGCAAGATGTGACTGCCTCATCAAAAAGGTTACCAAGCCACGTGGCAAACATTGACAAAAATTATGGGATAATATAAATTATAGGAGTTAATAATAAGCTTAATTACTAGGCCAATCAGTTTATAATTAATGTAGACTTCTGTGTGATTTCCTTGGGACTTGACTGCGGCAACCGGGCAGGACAGAAACCCCTGTCAACAAGAGATGAATTTTAAGATTATAACGTATTGCTTGGGTAGAGACCAGCATGTTATATGAGAGTGATCACTGTCATAAAATATATATATCAAAACATCATGTATTAACTGAATACACGGTATTTGCAAACTATGTGTTTTTAGGAAACAAGATAACACTTTTTTCCTGTTTTTATCAAAAGACTATTGAAATATAATTTTATTTTTCATGACATGTCTTAATTTATGAATTAATCTGTGGAAATGAGTTCAACACATACTTAATTAAAATAAGAAACATGGTTCTATAGATTGACAGCAGAGGTGATGGCATTCCTTAAGCTGACAGTGCAATGAAGGAGAAATACTTCTAATAACTGATTCCCTAATCAATCTTATGTGATACAAACATTTATAGGAAGCTCAAGTAGTGTAGAATTCTTGGAATAGCTCCTTTTTTAAATAGGATTTTGATAAACCTAGCAAGGGATGTGGTTGAATAAAAAATAATACTATTAAAGAAGCCTGAGAAGATGTTTCAGCAGATATAAACATGTGCAATCATGCCCAATCTAGATCCATGGAACCTGCATGCTTGAAAGAAAGAAAGAAAGAAAGAAAGAAAGAAAGAAAGAAAGAAAGAAAGAAAGAAAGAAAGAAAGAAAGGAAGGAAGGAAGGAAGGAAGGAAGAAAGAAAGATAGATAGATCTGAATCACTCAAACTGTCATGTCTCCTTTAAACGCAAATCATGGCACAGGTGAACACAGAAACACTGGACACACAGCGAAACTTACTCAAATGAATGCAAATGTAAAGAAGACTAAGAAAAGACTCTGCATGTTAATTAATATACTATAATATTTTATTGCTCAGAATCATAGCTCCATCCAAATAATCAAGATCATACAGTCACACATGGTTTATATCTCTGCATCACAGAACATCTAAAAACAATCAATTGATAATAACACAATAAATATCAATTAATTTAGGAGAAAATTCCTTAAAAGAAAACAAACAAAAATCTCCAAATAGTAGAACACATATCATAATGTCCACTTCTAAGCATGAAATCCCTGATATCTCAGAACATGCTTTTTTAATATTTTAAAATAATTTGCATTCCTTGAATAAGACACTGTACATTATACACCCTCAAACAGCCTCATGATTATGGGTGTATAATAGATTTCATTCAGAAGAATATAGTATAATTTTGAGGATAAGGATTTTAGAATGATAAGTACCCAATGCATGAAGAAAATAGAAGGACATAAAATTGACTTTACGAAAATACATCACAGGGAAGTTCTTTATAGAATCCTCTATGATAAGAACATTACTCATTAGAGCATTATCTTACTATACAGCTAGGTAATAAGATTTAATGATGTGAGAATATGGCCTGGGATTGTAGCTCAATGGCAGTGTGTATGTTGTCTGAGGTTTCTATCCTACCTGGTTCCCACAATCACTAAGTCCCAAAGAAATCACACAGAGGTCTACATTAGTTGTATTGGCCCATTAGCTCAGGCTTCTTATTAACGCTTATAACTTATATTATCCTATTATTCTTGTATATGTTAGCCACGTAGCTTAGTACCTTTTTTTGGTGAGGCAGTTACATCTTGCTTGATATATGGCTGAGTCAGGACTTCAGACCAATCTTTCCTCTTCCCAGAATTCTCCTGTTTTTGTTGACCTGCCTCTACTTCCTGTCCTGTTGTCCAGCATGTATTTCCTGCCTGGCTCCTGGCCAATCAGTGTTTATTTAAAATATAATTGACAGAATACTGTACATTGTCCCACTCCATGTGTATGTTTAGTTGTTCTAGGACCTTAGCCCAATTTTAAATTTCATGACTAAGTAAATAATATAAAAAACATTCATTTTCTAACCTGAACTGTAAGGTCTGAATTAACATTATTGACTACAGGTGTAAAACTGAATTTGAAGGTTTAATATTGTACTTCAATAAGTAAGATCAGTGAAATTTCCAGTTACAAACTAAATAATTTCTGTAAAATATGTATCCTGCAATCCTATTTTATACTCAATAGTGATCCTAAATCATTACTGAAATCTACACACTAGATAAAAAAGAAAAAAAGCAATGCTTAGTGCAGAAGTCAAAGATCAGATAAAGTGCCTTCATTCAGAATGAATAATAGTAGTAGACATATGCCTGGCAAAATGAGGCATTATATTTTAAATAAACACTGATTGGCCAGTAGCCAGGCAGGAAATATGCGCGGGACAACAGGACAAGAAGTAGAGGCAGATTAACAAATAGGGAGGACTATTCATGGACTTTCCTAGGATCTTTCTTACATAGTTTCATGCAGGTTTTCAAAAGAAAGTCACAGCCAAATGAGTTGCCCATGTTCGAAAAGAGTGAAAAGAAGTGAAGAGGGATGGAAATTCACCAGCAATTTATAAAAAATACTAAAATTGAGAATAAAGAAATGAAATATTAGTTGTAACAACCCATACTCATAGTGAAAATAGTTTTGTTTTGTATCACCAATTTTTAACTATTAGGAAAAATGAAATATAAATTATTACAGAATTTAGTATTATGATTTTTGAGCATGCATATATCTGGTCAATCTCTTAAGAAACTCCTCCCAAAGTAATGATGGGTTATGAGCACCTAGAGAGTCATACTCAATGTTCCTGTCATTGAAAATGCGTAAGATTTTACAATGGAGAATAGCAAAGACCTATTGTAGAAAGTCAATTGGAAGGGGCAGAGAGGTGAAAATTAAAGCCTGCAATAAAAATAACTTATAATTAATTTTGATTCCTGGTTAGTCAGAAAATTATGTAGAACACAATTGATTTAATATAATGTTGATGCTTTCAAAATACAAACAAGAATTACCAAATAGTATTATCATCTATAGAAAGAAGTTTCATTGATAGTTAAATTTTCATTCAGAAAATGAGAGGGAATTAGATCACTTACATGTGAAAATATTGGAAAGATAGAGTAAACATATATCACCAACATATACAGAGATTTTATTTTATAACACACAAATTTTATGGATTATAACAAACACTGGCAGTTTTTCTTTTTAGTTGCAAACCCATTTTGTGAATTCAGAAAAGAAATCTCTGAAGTAAGCAAGTCTAATCATATTTTGTCAGTCATTCACTCAGCGAGAATAATGGTCCAAGTTTAAAAAGAGGAAAATGTTAGTGTGGCTCACAGTGGTAACAGCATACACTTACAACTTTGCCAAAGTCATTATTTCTTCTTTATTTGCAGCTGACAGATTTATATACATTCTGAAACTGTTCAAGTGAATAAAGAAAATATGTATATTTAAGTTTTGAGACACAAAACTTAGCTCGGTGCTTCTTAAAGGGTACTCTCCAAAGAAATCACTCTTTTGTCACCAATATGAAAGTCAAGATACTGAAAACTTCCAGTTACCGTTTTAGTGGTATTATGAAAATCAGCTGGGATTTTATTGTTTATTTTTAAATTTACAGATCTGCTGGTAGTTATTTTTCCATCAAGCTGGAGAGTTTTTTATATTTACTTTAGGAAATCCAGTGGTATGTGTAATATGCTCTAATAAAATGGGAACACGATGACATGGAAAAGGTGCCTTAGATATAACAAAAATCATTTGTTAAAAGGCGGTATGAAACCCCTTGTACAGATGACCAGGAAAGAAACAGGCTACAAACACATCACTATTTCTAATCCCACAAAGCCAATTTTAAGCAAGAGGTGCTCAATATGGCCTCTAAATCTATCTTTACTAATACCTGCTATTGATTCAGGAGTGAAAAGAAGCTGAATCCCCTCCAACTTGTCCTATCTCACTGGTCAATCTCCTGTAAGAACCAGATCAATGGTCTGCTCTGCTCTTTTAGCCTGAGCACTTGCTTCTGGGTGATAAGACCTGATGGTGACAGACTGATAAAAGCTTTCTCTCCTACATTTCTTAAATGCTGTTATCAGGGCAGATACCATCTGGCAATCAGTGTGTCATAAAAATAACTCCCAGAAAGCACTGATGGCAGCCTTTGAAGAAACAGAAGGAATGGGAATCTCTCAGTTCATTCTGAGGTCCATTTATAAGATGGCAAGGCCACCAGATATGGTTCAACTTTATTTAAAATAAGAAGTTGACATCGTTGATAAAAGCTGTAATAGACACACATAAGTAGGTGTAAAAATTGGGCCACATTATTAGAAAAATAGCCACTTTTTATAGTTTTTTTCTGTTTAATCACATTTCAAAATCGAAAATTGAAAGTAACACAAAAATGAAAGTATATTTAATGGAAACAGAAAAAAGACATGTAGAAAATAAAAAGAGGAAGTTACAAAGTAAAATTTAAAAAGTGAATGACTATATATTTATACATTTAAAAAGAAGAAATCCAAAATTTTATGATGCTAAAATACAGTATTTTGTCTAACAATGAAGAGGAAAATTCAAGTTGTGTTTGATATAAAATTATCAAGAATGAGTTAATACAGGGTACAGAGTAAATAAAACTGTACTATTACAGAAAATATCAGCAATCATGACTACATTACAAATAGTAAGAGATTCTTTGAGTGGTTCATTATTCTATACTGAAATTATTAAACATATATGCCCGAGGCTGTATATACCCACATGTGGTAGGATTCAATTTTGTTTTGATAAAGACCACTAAGATACACAACAGTTCCATACTTAAAAAAAACAGAGAAAAAATATTGACCAATGACCCTTATAATCATGGTTGAGCAAATTATAAATTATAATTCCCACAAAATTTAAATTTAAATGTTTAACTCTTTTCAATTACTCTTTTTTCCAAAAGTACATGTATATTTTAACATGTGCAAATAAATAAACATAATTCACAACATCAGTTCTTCAAAAACAGATATTGATATTCATATCAATAGATGCAAAAATGACCTTGAAAAAATCTAGCAACCCTCCATGATAAAATCTACAAATTCAACTATTCACAAAAGGAACATACATGAATATATTATAGGCAATATATAATAAAACTATGCCCAACATTGTACCAAATAGAGAATAGTCAACAAATGCAGTTCTTGAAATTTTAGTTAGAGAAATATCACAAAATATAGACAAATAAATAAAATAAAATGGATACAAATAAGAAAAATACAAATATTCCCATTGTTAGATTATATTTAGATGAGTGACTCTAAAAGTTATTCAAGGAAAAAAATCTTAAAATTGTAAGACACCTGCAAGATAGCAGGATACAATTCAATTTAAAAACTTTATAACTTTCCTATATTCCAAAGGTGTGCACATGATAAAATTGGAAAAGAAAAAATGATACCGTGCTATATACCATCAAAAATAACATACCTAGCACTAATCCAAACCAACAGAGTGAAATACTTTCGAACTAAAGATGCAAAAATATATAACAGATTGATGAAATCACTATAAAGTATGAGCTCACCCCATGCTCTGTGCTCATGGATTTTTTATCACTTCATTTCTCAGGATATGTCAAATTTGGCAATGGGATTACATAAAAGCTTCTATATGAAAAATGAAATGAAATACAGTTTAAAATTTAGGTAAAAAAATCTTTATATATAAGAGAAGTGCAAATTAAAATTACATTAGATAGTTCCAAACTCTTTTTAACAGAGATGATCCTTATTAAAATTAACGAGTTTCTAGATAGTTAGGTAGATAGATAGATAGATAGATAGATAGATAGATAGATAGATAGATAGATAGATAGATAGATACACACATACATACATATATGCATACACACAAAGGATACTGAGCCTATAGTACACGACTCCAGAAAAGTTACGTAACAAGGAGAACTTTAAGAGAAACATACATGAATTCTCGTGGGAAGGGGAAATAGGTAATATATCCTGGGATCATGGGAGTGTGAGGAGAAGGGAAGGCAGAAGGGGATGAGAAGAGGAGAAGGCGATGGAAATAGAGGGGACACAATGGTTGAGATGGAGGAAGAACAGAAAATGAAAGCAAGGAAAGAGGTTTCTTGACTAAGGGAACCATTATAGGGCTAGCAAGAACCCCGGCACTTAAGAAATTCCCAGGAATCCACAAGGATAACCCCAGATAAGACCCTAAGCAATAGAGAACAAAGTACCCGAACTGGCCTTGCCCTGTAGTCAGACTGATGAATGTTTTAAATGTCACTATAGAACTTTCAGCCAGCAACTGATCGAAACAGAGGCAGAGACCTATATCAGAGCACCAGGTTGACTTCCCAAAGTCCAGTTGAAGAGTGGGAGGAGTGAAAATATGAGCAAAGAGGTCAAGACCATGAGGGGTATACCCACTGAAATAGTCTACCTGAACTAATGGAAGCTTACCAATACCTGCCAGACTGGGAAGGAACCAGCATCAGTCCAAACTGGTCCTTCTGAACGCACATGACAGTTGTATGGCATGGGTAGACTGTGGGGCTACTGGCAGTGAGAACAAGACTTAGCCCTAGTGCTTGTAGTGCATTTTTGGAACCCGTTTGATTTGGAGGGATGCCTTGCTCAGCCTAGATATAGTGGGGAGGGCTTTGGCCCTAACTGAAAAAAATATGCTGGACTTTGGTAACTTCCCATGGGAAGCCTTACTTACCCTCTATGAGGAGAGGATGCTAGGTAGGAGGGGGGTGAAAGTAGGGGGAGTAGGATGAGAGGAGGGAGTGGGAAATGGGATTGGTACATAAAATGAGAAAATATAGCTTTTTAAATAAACAAATTAATTAAAATATTAAAAATAGAAAAAAAACAAAACTCATAAAGTAGTAAGGCTAAGAAATATGAACGAGAAATTAATAGTTTATAATAAATAAAATGCATATTTATACATGCATGAAATTGTCAAAGAATAAACACAATCAAAATTTCAAAACAAATAAAATACATTAAAACAAAGCGATTTCATCTCTCTTATAGCTAAGAAAGCAAATAAAAACACATGGTGTCATGGATGTTCAAGAAAATAACATTTTGACAATACTGCTTGGCTTATAAATCAGTCTAGTACAAACATGATTAAGAAGGTTGTTTGAAAAAGAAAATGCATCAGAAATTAAAAAAAATAATAATGACTAAAAAGATAGAGACCACAATACCGGGTTCCTGAGCTCCTGTGTAGAGGATTTAAGTTGACAACAACAGAGATACTTGCACAATTGTATTTAGTGAAGCAGTATTTATAATTACTAATTTATGAAACCAGCCTAGGAGTCTATCTATAAACTTATAAATAAAGAAAGCACAGACTACTAACAGCGGGCTTTAATTCAACCAGAGAAAATGGGATGATGTCATAGACAGGTATGCAGATGCAGTTGGAAATCATCAAAGTAAGACACACAGACAGTGAAAAAAAAAAAAAA
>NC_022029.1:6344629-6348659 GCF_000317375.1 Microtus ochrogaster
CTGTCTCGAAAATCAAAAAACAAAAATAAATAAAAAATCAAGTTTTCTCTAATTTGAACAATATTATAGAGATATAAAATACCGTTTATGTGTGTGTGTCTAACATGCAAATCAGCAAGGGAAGAAAAAAGAACAAATAGATGTGGAGATTGGGGAAGAAGAAGAGTTTAATGAGCTAAAAATTAAGTATTAAATTGTCCTTACAAAATCCAACTCTATGCCTAAAGACAGTATGCCACAAAAATTAAGAAAAAAAAATAAACATAATTTTTGTTTGGGTAGAAATCCTTTGTCTGAAGCCATATTCTATGAAGAATTATTTTTGTTTCCTTTATGTATAGTTTTCAGCAAATTCAGATTTTCTGATAATCTTAAATAATAATTTTCTTTTTATTTTGCTCTTTTTTAGTTGTCATTATCAGCAGATTGTATTAAGGTATACTTTTTACTTTAAAAGACTCAGTGAATTAAACCAATATTTGACTGGGGAAATGAAGGAAGTATTAAAGAGCTATTTTAATAACTTTCCAAGTAAAACCATCTCTATCTCAAATGTCAAAAGTAGAAAGTGAAAGAGGATGAAGTCTTTTCTCCTGGACATTATTACTTATACCAGATTAGTAGTTTAAAGGTATATCTCCTGCAATGACTCAATTGGTTTTCAATTTAATTATTTAATTCAACTTCAACTCATTTAGTGAACTCACATAAGGCAGCTGTTTGATTGGACTGTGGCAGTTTCTATGCTGTTCTCAACATTTGTGTGACCGATGACCACATTTATTAAAGATTGGTATTTTTAAAATTTAAGACCAAATTCAAGTATTTTAATAAAATTCAGTTCCATATTCATTTCTAAGAAATGACAGCATAATTTAATAAATATTTTAGATCAGACAAAGCTAGGCTCATAGTGTGCTTTAGTAAATTTTTGTTTTAAAACAATCAAGACTTTTGGAGCCAGTTTACACATTTATGTTTTCATATATGCAAATATATACACAGATATACACACATATAATGGGATTTTCTAATACAATCATATATTTCCATAATTATTACATGCAAACAAAATGAGCAAAAAAGAGTTACAGTCTTCAAACATTTATTATTTGATTATCTGTTTATTCATATGCTGTAAATATACTATAATTATTGCTGTTGTTTTATAGGAAAATATTCCCTCTTACTGGTTGTGACTTAGGCAATAATATTCTCAGCCTATATACTATAACCATTTAAATAATGCTAAATTATTTATAGTTTATAAATTTTAATGCACAAATTAGGTACAAATATGAAATGTATCCAGGTGACACATTATGAATAATTTGATAGTGGCATATGGATTCTAAAAACATATTTCTTTTCTTTCACCAAATAGATTTAAAATTTTAACAATAATTTGAAATATGAAATCCACTCACATGTTATTCATAGAAGGCACCCATAAGAGATGTCTCATATTGTAATGGTTTACTAATTATTCATCATAATGTTCAAAACTTTTATAAAATGCTTTGTATTCTGAATTACATTGGGGAGATAAAGACTATTGTGTTGCCTTAAATCTTCACAGTTAATAAATATAGTAGAAATTCTCAATAGTTAATTATAAATGGAATTGGTAACACAATTATATTGAAATCAAAAGGTGAGTATAAAATATGGCTAGGGAGTGAGACTGTATGTAATGCATGTAAGAAGGGGACTTGGGAGAATGGAAACTGAGAAACATGATTAATATAAAACCTTAAAAAATTCTTTTTTCTCATTAAATCAATATTGAAGCTAAATGGGTCACTTTGCGATATGTGTGAGTCTACCAACTTCATATGGAAAAATTCTGTATTGTTCGAATGCCATGTTTTACTGTGAGTTTCAGAGTTATTTCTTGCTCTGCTCTTACTGGCTCTGTGAAACAGAAGTGGTCGCTTTACTCTTGCAAGCTCCACTTGTCTTTCCTCAGCAGGGGAAGCTATTAATAAAAGCTGCTTCATGGTGTAATAAGGATAGAATGAAACAATGCTCATGAAATTCAAATAAGGCTACAGACATAACATCCTACAATAATGACTGTTGCACCCAGCTCTTTTGAGTCCTGAAATAACCCAGTCCACATGATAGACTAGTATTGTATAAATATGGAAGGCAGAAATTTTTTTCTTAGTATGCACCCTATCTTTCTCAAAGTACTCTAAACATAAAGATGGTATTAAAAATAGTAAAATTGACTTACATTTACAATCTTGGGATTCAGGTTTATAAAATTCAATAAAGAAATAACTTAAATTTTTTTTTTATTTAAGGCCAAAAATTTTCCTATGTTTGATTCTAAGTGTATGGCCTCTGATGACTTAAAAACAATAGAATTTGATATGTCTAGGAAATCTGTAGATGTGTTAAATATGATTTATTTTATTATTATGGCTATATTTGTATCTTTTGATCCAATGATACCCAACAGATACCAAGCAATTAATGATAAATATAAGATCAAAAAGCCATAGTTTTTCCATTTTATATTTGACAGTTTTGAATAATTTTTATTGGTAAATATTATCAAAAAGACAGTTTACATTTGAAAAATCATTAAATAAAAACGCAATTAAAAGCCTAAACATTGGGGCTGGAGAGATGGCTCAGAGATTAAGAGCACTGGCTGCTCTTCCAGAGGTCCTGAGTTCAATTTCCAGCAACCACATGGTGACTCACAACCATTTGTAATGAGATCTGGCTGCTCTTCCAGAGGTCCTGAGTTCAATTTCCAGCAACCACATGGTGGCTCACAACCATCTGTACTAAGTTCTGGCGCCCTGCTCTGGTGTGCAGGCATACATAGAGGCAAAATATTGTATACATAATAAATAAATAAATCTTTTAAAAAAAAGCCTCAAAATTGGATCAGGGCCACTTGCTGGCCAGGGACTTCGCGTGGACTTCGCGTACTCTAACCATAAACAAAAGACATTAAGCCTATAGTTTGCAAGCCTAGAGAAGCCAAATAAGGTGTACCAAAAGAAAAAAACATATATAGATCCTCCTGGGAATTGAAAGCAAACAAGATAGCTGGACAAAATTTGGGAGCATGGGGGTGGTGGTAGAGGTAGGGGTGGGGATAGGGGAAGGGGAGAGGGGGAGAAAGAAGGGAGAAAGGAAAGACTGGAGAGATCTTGGGGGAGTGGGAGGGTGGAGATGGAGGAAGGGCAGATATAGGAGCAGGGAAGAAGATATCTGCATTAAGGGAGCCTTTTTAGGGTTGGCAAGAGATTCGGCTCTAGAGGGGATCCCAGGTGTCCACGGGGAGGTCCCCAGCTAGGTCCTTGGGCAGCACCCTTAGGAGAGGGTGCCTTAACTGGCCTTGCGCCACTATCACGCTGATGATTACCTCGAATATCACCATAGGATGTACATAGAGACAGAGACACTCATCAGAGCAATGGACTGAGCTCCAAAGGTCCAATTGAAGAGCAGAAGGAGGAAGAAGATGAGCAAGAAAGTCTGGACTGCGAGGGGTTGGTCCACCCACTGAGACAGTGGGCCTGTTCTAATGGAAGCTCACCAAATCCAGCTAGACTGGGACTGAATAAGCATGCTACCAAACCGGACTCTGAATGTGGCTGACAATGGGGACTGACTGAGAAGCCTTTGATAAAGGTACTGGAACTTGTTTCTACTGCATGTACTGGCCTTTGGGACCCTAGTCTATTTGGATGCAAAGTTTCCTAGTCCTGGATGTAGGGGGGGAGAGCCTTGGATTTCCCACAGGGCAGGGTTCCCTGCCCTCTCTTAAGGGGGGCGGGGAGAGGAGGGGGAGTGGGGAAGTGGGAGGGGAATGGGAGGAGTGGAGGAAGTGTAAATTTTTGAATGAAAAAAAAAAAGCCTTAACATTCACCACCCAGAAATGGTCACATTTGCTACATTAAAACACAGGTACTTGCCGGGCGGTGGTGGCGCACGCCTTTAATCCCAGCACTCGGGAGGCAGAGGCAGGTGGATCTCTGTGAGTTCGAGACCAGCCTGGTCTACA
>NC_022029.1:6348759-6383910 GCF_000317375.1 Microtus ochrogaster
AAAAAAAAAAAGCCTTAACATTCACCACCCAGAAATGGTCACATTTGCTACATTAAAACACAGGTACTTAACAGAATAAGTATTTATTATCCCATTTTACAACTAAGAATTGGAAAACCACAATTTTCTTTGTTAAACAGCCCTGCTTTGAGGTCCTTATGAAGTCACACACAAGATGTTTGCTAGGGGTGTAACCTATGCAGACGAATTAGTGGTCAGGAATGAACTCTAACCTCACAAAAGTGACTCCTGATGTTTCTCTGCATTTGTCAGGTAAGAATCCACCCTATATCCTGCTCTATAGTTTGTTCCCGAACAAGGGACTCAAGTGAATATATATTATACAATATATATGCATATGTGCATGTATATGAGTATGTATATATGTGTGTGTTTGTGTATGTTTATAGTAAGCAAGACACTGCCATAGTGTTTTGACACTTAAAATCTGAAGTGAGAGACCATCAACTTCATCCTTTTGGTGTTACACAAACAAAGTCAACACAGCACAATGCTAATTGCCAGCTATACAGAACAGAGATCAAGTTGCTTGTTGTTACACCTGCTAACAGCATTCCAGCTAATAGTTTTTCATTTGATTTCTCAAATAACTGAGGTTCATTTTTTTCAGTAACTTACCTAGTAAATTCTAATGAACAGGTCAGTTCTTAAATGCAAACTTCTCCTTGATTTTCTAATTATGACATTTTACATATTAACTTTCTCACTATCTATTCATCAATATTTGTCCTACAAAGACAAATAACAGCTCTATCATTCCTGCCAAAATTTGTTGTCTCATTATCATCATGACCATCATCACCATTTTTATCATTACCATAATCATCATTATCTTGATTTCTGAAACAGAGTCTCACATTGTGGATTTGATATCCTCAAGCTTAGTATGTAATTCAGGCTGTCAACCAACTTGCTCTCCTCCAGTCCCCGACTTCTCAGTCCTGTGGTGACAGATGCATACAACCATACCTGGCTAGAATATTTATTTCTTGGATAGACATTATACTGATCTATAGATAAGATGTAAATATATGATTTCTTATATAATATTTATGAAAGTATAGAAATGGACATTTTTTATCTCTTGGAAGTAATTAAAAAGATTATTTACTGGGATGTCTAATTTCACAGATAGAAAAGTTACTGCATGTGTTGTTATTTTTACGTTTTAGCATTTCTCTCCAAAATACAGAGGCATTTCTTAAAATTTACTCCTAGGGCTCTGCCCCATTCATTACTCTGTTTGTACTTTCGAGAATTGGCCTTGTCAGGGTTTGTTTGATGATCATTCCTCCAAATAATCAGCCTTTTGTCAAGTCTCCTGAGTTTAATTCCAGTTTCACACAGACCAAGAAATGGAAAGTATCCAGATCTGGCTTTTGTTCACATATCTATTTATTTATTTTTAGCCTCTAGTAAATAAGTATCAAGAATACTGTGTAGGTAACCTTAGATGAAATTTCAAAACTAAGCTAATATTGAAAAGAATAATTCCTTGGAAGATTTACCCCCAATAATAGCTGTTTTGTAAAACTTGGAGTTTCTACAGCTGCTGAGTTTCTGAGTTTCCTAGGAGACGGTAAGCTGCGTCACTTTCTTAAAAACGATGAAAGCACTCCTCAGTCTGTGTCTAAGCCTTGTTGATTCACAAGAATGACTCCTTTGATAAAAAAGACTAGACAGGAATGCATGCGTTCTACGATGGAACTTAATACTTTATATGAAAAACTGTATACAGAATTACACAGATAAGAGTTAAGCTTTCAATTCATCTTAATAGCATGTGAGAAAATAATGATATATACAGTATTTCTCCTGTTTCCTTTATTTCTTTGCTTTCTTTCTTGCTGGCCTTCCTTTATTATTAATGGATTAATTCATTCATTCCAAACCCAAACACAGTGTGATTCACAGAAAGCTCTCTTCTCTGCCAACCATTTAACAATACAACAACAACATTGCCTACTGGGATTTCTATAACTGAGCATCAGGTTGGAATATCATCTTGCATGAATATCATATCAAGTACTTTTATTTCCATCCCTGGAAATTTACATTAGTAATTTTATATCATATGACATGAAAATTTTTCAGTCTCTGAAAATGTTTTGATTTCTATTTGCACTGGAAATGTTTTGATTTCTATTCATAATTTACTAGTCAGTTAAACACCGAAGTTCCAATTAACTGTCACATTCATATCGTCACATATTTAAATGCTGAAAGATTTATAAACGATCTTTGAAATTTTCAGAAAGCTATATCACTTGTGAGAGACTTCATTAAAAAACCTATATTTTAAAATTGTTTTAAAAAAATTGAAATTCTCAACAGCAATCTAAATTGAGGATATAGGTTTTATTTATAATGATAGGTTATGTAATATATTATATTTTTGTCATCAGAATGAAAAATATATAAACAGTGTTCAAAGTCAAATTTGTGACAGGATAATTCAGGTTATCTTGCATTTTCAAAGTATCTTATTTAAATATAAAATCCTTTTTTCTTTTGTTCTACTCTTCTTGTCTAAGACATTTCAGCAGGGGGCACTCTCTCCATAGTGACCTACAGGGCAGGGAAGTGTGAACCTTGAACCTCAAGTATCCACAAACATTTGAGAACTGGAAAGGGCTTGAGCTATGCAAGGGATCCAACATTGTTCTTATTGATTATTTTAAGCTTCTTACGTGCCATGAATAATCTTAAACAAAGTAATTGCAATCTTAGCACACACTCCCAAACTGTGAATGCTTTAAATACTAGGGAAACATCAATAATGATAAAGACTGTGGCTTAACATGGCACTAAATGTTCAAAAAGTGAAGTAACAATAACACCAAGGGAACTGTCATTACAAGTAATTCTAATTTTATTATTTTGTATTATTTTTGTGTAAGAAATTATAATATATTTTCTTTCCTTTTTTATTCTTGCTAAATCAAAAGAGAAAATACAATCTACTAAAAAAATATGATAACCAGGAGGCTATATTTTTATCTATACTTTATGTTCTTTCAGGAAGAGTAGTGTTGTGATATGTGTGTGTGTGTAATATTGATATACAGCCACATATAGAATTTAAGGTATTAAATTATCTAGAATCTAGGATACTATAAAATATCAAAGGGAAGAGCATCTTACAGTTACTTTAACACATAAGACACAATATGTCATGTCCTGACCAAAGTATATTTCCAGGGACAAAGATGCCATGAGTTCTCATAGATATATATAGATAAGGGACTGAAGACCACAGTGACTGGAGAGGAAACAAGCTAGAGAAATCCAGTAGTAAATCGGAAAGAGGTCACTGTAGGCAAAATCAAAAGAAAGAACATTCTCAAGGTAATTGTCCTTATATGTGAGTAAATGAAGATGTTTATATAATAAACAAAAACAAAATCGGGTAAACTGAGACTTTTGGAAGTTATTATATTTGTACAATACTAGAATTTCCCATTCTGTGTGATTGCAGGGCATCCTGCTGTTTGGTTTAACACTGAGTAGCTGGAGCTTTCTAGGTTAATATACATGAGGTAGCATTGGCTTGGCCTCTGCAAGTCCCTGGCATATGTCCTCATTATCTCTGCTGACAGGACTAGCTCATACAGCTGTTTCTCTCTCTGCAATCTTTAGCTCTTTAATAAACATGGGCATAAATTTCTACATATTGCCTCATTTGTTAAAACACAAAACATTATTTCCTCTCTAAAAGAAAAGCTTTATAATAAAAACCAAACTTGTTTTGCATATGCTACTTAAAACATCCATTTAAACTTAAAAGCTAACAGATTCCTGCTTGAATTAATCACTTGTTTATTTACTTATTTATTTATTTTCATTCATTTGTGGAATTTAAATGTGAAAGCTTTATTTTGAGGCAACCAACATGTATGAAAAAGTTGACATAGGAAAATGCATTTACTTTGATTCTACTCAAGTGAAAAATATTTATTTGGTTGTTATGTATTCACATGCAAACAGAGTCCACATGTAGCAGCATACCATTTTCATGGCACAGAAATTAGAGGCAGGATGATAAGAGTTCATGGCAAACCTAGGACACTGAAAGAGATCCTGTTACACACACACACACACACACACACACACACAAAATACAAGGACAGAATTACTAAACGACATATCACATTGTGCATGTACACATTACTTCTGGATGTAGTTGGAGAACAAAAAAATCAAACATTTCATTACTGCCAAGGATAATTAAACTTCACAAATGTTATTTTTATTAGAATTTCCACTTGGTTTGCATCAACATATATAACTTAATTACAATAAAGTTTATAAATTATAAATAAAAATAACTTGACAAGAATAGCTTTAATTAACATATTTGCATACATTTACATGCTCTTGTTCAATTTTTAAGGTCATCTTTTTAATTCTATCATTCATATATATATGACATTTCAACTTTAGATACAAGGTATATTATGTTTTAAACTAGATGCATCTCCTACAAAGGTTCATATGTCTTTTGATCACAGCTGGTAGATGAAGTCACTGATAGCATAATGAAGGAACTGACCTTCTTAGAGACAGTCCACTGATGTGGCTAATCCATCTCAGAGATAATCCATTATAATGTGGTAGATATGATGGGACCTGTTTCCTGGCTGCATAACCACAGCGTTTATATCTTACTTCTGTCTCCATTGTTTTCCAACTTACTAACAAAGGAGGCAAGAAGTTTACTGCATCACACACAAGCACAGCCAAAGTGCTCTGCATTCCTGAGGCTCATAACAATGAGACAATAACCTTGGTCACAAATCTCTGGAAAAAAAAAAAAAGATGAGTAAATTCCACCCTCCTCTCTTCTATTGTTTTCTTACCTGATTGTCACAAATAAAGAAAAGTGATTAGAAGAAGATATTTTAAATTCCATTTTAAACTAAAAATAAGGTGGTATTATTTTTGGCCTCTTAAGTGTTTTAGGATGCTTATATGTTATAAAACACTGAAGATCAGCTGCACTTGTCAAAGCACAGCATTTCTAATGGATACCAATGTCTTACAGAAATTTCTTAACTATATAGCAGGATATTTTTAGATTCGTTAACATTATTACACTCTACTCTAACTTTAAGACCCCACTACACTGTCCAAGAAAATGCCTTCCTGAGGTCAACTGTGATGTTAGCCTTTTTAGGAAAATCTTAAAACAGAGACACACTTTTTTGTCATTAGAAATTAGAAAAAAAAACGATTTGTAAAATCTCTTGGTTTCAGGTAGCACTTTGGTAAATAACTTTTTTCACTGTAGTTTTACAATATCATTTTCCATATGTCTTTTGATTATATTACTTTACAATTCAAAATGTATTATGACCAAATCCTTTTAAAATTTTAGTTATAATAACTAGTAAAAACCAACTAGGAAAAATTAGGGCATTTAGCAGAATATTATGACTTAAAGAATTTTTAAACCATAAACTATGATACAAAGTGAACGACTAAGGTATAATAAAAGAATGCCTAGATGAGCACCCCCGTAAAGCTTTATTTGTGGAATCCTAGGGAGCGTGGTCAATGTCCACCTGGTAAAAGGCAATTTGATTAATCATCACCAGCTTGAAATCAGGCAGGAAGTTCATGCTTCACAAACCTAAAATACCATTGTGAAGTTCTTACTTTCATAATGCATTGAAATTCATCTTATATTGTACAATAAAGAATTAGGTAAGTTCTAGATAATCATTATCTTATTATGTAACTGGACAAATGTTTCTGGAATGAGAAACAAAATAAATGAGGATAGGTTTACTAGAGAAAGACAAATACCTATATGGTATAAAAAAGTTATTTACCAACTTTGTGTTTTTATTGACAAACCAGTGGAGTAAAGCATGGAATATGAGAATTATTATTGTAAGACATAACAATGACAAAAATCTTAAAATCTGTACTATTATAGTCATGTATGGAAATCCTATGCATTGATAAAATGATGCTGAATTAGTTTTTGCAACTTAGAGAAGGAACACACACTGTAGAATAGCCAAAGGAAACATACTTGTACACAGCTCACCACTATACTCAAAAATGCAGAATCATATTATGTATGATTAGAGAAATTGTTTTCTCAAGATATTTAGATAATAGAAATTTACTAAAAGAAAGAAGAAATTATTTAATTATATCAACAGAAGTATAGATAATCCAATAAATATATGTATATGTGTGCATATATGAACATACATATATTTAATAAAAATTACTATCCCAAAATATATTCCAAAATTATGAAACAAATATTTTCTGTTCATTAATATATAATCGTGTATAGATTTACATTCATTGATTCAACAATCTAATTGTAAATTTTGAGCAAATATATTAAGCTTTGACTCAGATGTAAAAATTCTATTAAATAGTTACATATAATTTACTCATATTACAAAAATCCATAATGCTTTTGAAAGTAAACCATAAAATTGCTAGCTTTATGTTTGCCTGATTAATATGCTCCTTTATTTCAGATTTATAAAAAAGCAATTATCTTTTATGATTGAATATAGTAATTATTAAACACACAGTACACAGTCAGGACCATGTGTACAAACACACAAGCACACATATAGTGATACATAGTGATAAAATCAGTCACTTATAAAAAGTAAACACTAAATTGTCTTCAATCATATCTGTGAGAAAAGATAAAACTGGTTGGTGATGAAATCAGATTGCATCTTAACACAATTATCTATTGCCCTGTGTGTATTCTTAAGAAATCTGCTTTTATTTGGCTGATGCAAACAAACTGTAACCTGACTCAATTATATGGCAATATGTCTGGAAAGAACAAATGAAATCAGATTTAACCAACAAAGACAAAGGAGATGAATGGCACAAAGAACAAGCTTAGGCATTTAACTGGTTACTCATTATACAATAAACAAAACTTTCAATTAACTGTTAGTGAATAATCTAAATGCTTAATATTTGTTGACGACTTAAACCACTACTTTTATATTTGGCAGATAAAGAAACTGAGGGGCTTTGGTAAAATATCAGATCTAATATCTTTCATTCACTAAATTGTGGGGTTGGGATTTGAGTCAATACATAGAGTTGAGTCTCCTAGAAATGTCAGAACCTGACCCCATGAAGTCTCATCAACATGACATCTAAACTGAACAAGAACAAAATTCCACAAGGTTTCAAACCTAGACAAAGAACTGCAGGCATTTAAGGGAAAGAACAGAAGAGTCTTCCCCAAGAATTAGCAAACCAATTGAGTATCCCCTATCAAATAATCATCCCTGAAAATATACATACGTATAATAGTATATGAACTCAGCCATTAACACTTATGCATTAATTAAAGAAAAGAAGACTGATTTGAAAAAAGAGAAAGGAGAGAGACATGGGAGTGTTTGGTGGAAGGAACTGGAAACGGAAAATAAAAAAAAATGACAGAAGAACAATAATATATATATATATATATATATATATATATATATATACACTGAAAACAAAGAAACAATTTAAAGGATTTTGTAGTCAAATTTTTAAAACTAATAAAAAGTAGAAAATTATTTTAGCCATGTATACTATTTCAACTAATATTTTTCAATAATTTTATTACAGCAGACGATGGAAACAAAACTAATGATTTGTGACATTAGGCAAATTCAATATATTTTACAGTTAGATCTTAATATGAACTACTCATATTCCATATTATTCTGTACAACTGAAAAATCTTGATCATTTGGTTATAAGTTTAATGAGCATACTCTGTGTGAGCAGAGAAAATTTCTGTGCCAGACTCCATCATATTTATTTGAAGACAAAATCCATTGTCTGATATCAGGCTGCCCACCACCACCCCATTTTACCCTGTTCTATCCAGGAGAGAGAATAACAGCAATACAGCTCAGTGGTATGAACAGTCTCCTTGGGAACAGCTAACAGATAAACTATTTTCAAATGAAGTGTATTATAAATAAACTATTATTTATCTCACAATATACAAAAATGCGACAGAGTGGGAAAGAGAAGGCAGATATCTGTGGAGACAAATGTTCTGTCAGAAGACGTAGATCTCTGGATGTCAGCTAGCTGCCTCAACAAACACCTGATGCTCTGAGTGGATTTCGGCTGTATGTTTGTGAGTTACCAATTTGATGACATTTCCTTGGTTCACTCTCTCAATCTTGTTCTTCCTGTGGTCTGTGGGGGATGCTGGAGTCCCTGATTGATGATGTTCTGCCTGCTGCTTCTTTCTACAAGCTACTTGCTATTTATTCATTTATTTTGCTTGTTATTGGCCTAATATAGCAACTCATTCTAAACTAACAGCATGGCTGTCTAATATCATTCTCTGTTCCACACAGAACACAAGTGACCTGATCTGTAGCATCTGTAGCAGAGAGATACTATTTCTGTTCTAACGAAGAAACTACTATAAAATCCAAAAGGACATTTGGGATAATGATAAGACCAGCCATAGAGGATGCATAGAGTCACCTCATAAAATCTAGTGGCCTCCCTTGTGTTCACAGCTAGATAAACAAGCAGAAAGGAATGTTTAAGTACAATTACACAATCCATGTACAAAGGTGTTTTGCTTACATTTTCTTTTGTTTTGTTTGTTGGTTTGCTAACAGTGTCCGCTGCCCTAGGTCACTAATATCTGTACAGTCTTAGTTGGAGTATAAACTTTCTCTATCTGTTACATCATTTGCCAAATTCAGAGAGGGTTTGTTTAAAAATCCAAGAGGTGAAGAGTTAGGTTTTCACAAGACTTGCAACAGAAAAAACAAATCCTATAATCCCTTTATAGACTCATTAAGGGTAATCATATTCCCCTGCATTTTGTCATTTGTATATTTGGCCTTCAGTTATCTTCTAAATTAATTGGTAAATTTATGTTACTATGTCTCACAATGTTAAGGAGTAAAAATTAAAATAAGAGGGTAAGTGAAGCTGAAGACAAACATTACTAAGAGATACTGTATCCACTGTCAATTAGCAGGCATTGATAAGAGTCAGACTGTTTGGTGAAGTTCAGCATTGTCCTAATAGGGAAAACAGTCTCTAACAAAAATGTTTTTCTTTCATTGAAAACAGAATTAGTTAATATATAGAACAAAATGCACTATATGCAGGGACCCTTGGAAGTTTAATAACATTGAGATAGAATGAATGTTGGAAGCTGATCCAAATTCAGGAAAAAACTTAACAATTGCTCACAGCATAGGAAGAACCTTGTTTACATAATCGGTAATAAAGTCCTACAAGGAGATGAGATACTGCTCAAAGTATCTTTGAAAAAACAATTTCAAATAAAAATGTTAATGCTGAATATATTGAATAATGCAAACTATGGTATAATGAATGAATTCTACTTTATCAGCTTTCATTTACTTGTGTGTGTGTGTGTGTGTGTGTGTGTGTGTGTAAATAAAGAAAATGTTGAATATGTCATCCTCCCAGCTTCTTCTGTGTCATAACTGAGTGCCTTTCATATGCTCGTAGAGAATCATGGATATTGGTTCTATGGAATTTTAAAATATCAAAAAAGATGTTTAAGTCCTTAAATATTAAAAATATGAAGTGAATTCAAACATTGAAATACAACCAACATTTTATTAATTCTGCTTACACTTAGAAAATTAAAGAATGTGTGCCATATACAGATGCCCTAAAATTGACAGTAATAGTGATGTTTTCTGTACAAGGAAAAATGAAAACTCTCCTTGGGTACTCTATTTTATAATTAAAGACTTTTTTGATTCACATAAATAGATGTTCCAATCTTCCTTCATTTGACATATATGTGCCTCATTAGTCTCTGCTCTTTCTAATCTCTCATTTCTAATTTATTTTAAATGGTACATCTGGTGAGGTCTAATAGGAAAATATAATATTTAACTTTTCCTGATATCTCCTGATTGTGAGGTTCACTGTTACATTAGAAATATGAATTATTACATAAAATCACATCAAGAGATTTGAAACAACAATAAAAGTTAATGTGCTGGTTGCAGGCTACGTTTTATTTATTACTAATGACACTGAATATTATTTCCCGATATGCTATTTCATTAGTAAAGGCCAAGGGACAATGCATGTATTTATTTTTTTAAAATATTCAATATGTTCACTAATTCACCATTTTTGAAGATTCAACATGGTTCTTTTCCCTATTCGGTTTCTCCCCTTTAAGAAGTTCTTGCTGTCACTTCTGTTGCTATCCTTTGCTTCCGTTCATTCATACAGCTCTTGTCTCTACCCATCAAGCTTACTTTTGTCGTTTATCTTTATTTTTTATTATTTCTTTCTTTCTGTTCTAAGGCAGTTTTCATCTTCAAGCAAACCAATTATAGGAAGACCAGAAGATGAGTGGAAGAGAGGTCAACATGTGACTTTTATAAGTTTTTAGAAGCATTTACAGTCCTTGCAATTAGCTATCAAGTACTATGTTCTGAGTTGTATTATCAATACAACATTCCATTTAAGAATGTGTAATTTTTCCTGAAATTAATATCACTTCTGTGATATATTGATAATTACCCCTCTACTCTGAAGACTAAACTCAGCCAAAAGTAATACTAATAATTTAACTCACTCTTTTAGGTTCTTTTACATTTAAGTTGTATATGAATTTATAACCTGTATGCACTTTATTATTTAAAACACAAGGTAGACATTAATTGTCTTTATACCTCAAATGACATTATAAGACAACAAAAATATTTATAGATAACGAATCATTTACTAAAAGTATATACCTAAAAATTAAAATAAATGCAAACATTCAGATAAAACTACAGTTCTTTAAAAGTCAACACTCATACTTTTAGTATGAAGTGATTTTCTTGATTGTGTGGTAGCTGTGAATAATGTCATTATGGATTTTCTTTCAGTTTACAATTAATTAACTTGAATTTTCTTTAATCTTACTTCATTTATGATGGAGAAAGGTCATTGGTTAAAAAAATAAAGAAACTGCTTGGCTGGCCCTCATAGGTTAAAACATAGGTGGGAGGAGTAAACAGAACAGAATGCTGGGAGGAAGAGGAAGTGAGCTCAGACTCAACAGCTCTCCTCTTGGGGGCAGACACCTCAGAGAAACTCCATGCTCCCATCTCCAGGGCAGATGCGAGAGCTCTGCTCTCTGAGGCACACACGATGAAGCTCCGACCCAGGATGGACGTAGGCTAGAATCTCCCTGGTAAGCCACCTCGTGGGCTACACTAGAAATGGGCTAGTCCAGATATGAGAGTTGCCGAGAAGAGGCTAGATAGAAATGGGCCAAGCAGCGTTTAAAAGAATACAGTGTCCGTGTAATTATTTTGGGTAAAGCTAGCCGTGCCGACGGCCGGGTGCCGGGACGCAGCCCGCCGCTCCTATTACTACACATTTAGATTAAGTTACTCCAAAACTACATGTAAGGTCGTTTCGCCACATATGCAAGTGCACCATTTACATGTCTTCTGCTCACAGATGTAAGAGGGCAGCAAAGACATAGAAACAGGAGTTATAGATTATTGTAAGTCAATATGTAGGTCTTATGTCTTCTAAAAGACCAATGAGTACTGTTAACTTTTGAAACATCCCTGCAGCCAATAAAGTTTCTGAAATCTTTATATGAATGTGCTGTTTTCATAGTTAAGGAATGGATAAAAATGAGATATTGGTTGAGAAATGGAGAAATCAGTGTCTGTGATATTAACAGAAATAAATATTGGGATATGAAATATTGAGAATGGGACATTTATAAGGTCTGTGCTCAGGGATAGAGCATCAGACTGAGAAAAAATTCCTGTTCATGTACAAACAAAAAAGAAAAAACCAAGGCAAACACAGTTCCCTTAGGAAATGATGCCATTCTGGATGTTGTTCTGTACACAAAAGGTTCTATTTTCCTTGGTGTAGTCCTGAGAAAATTAAAAATTACTTTTAAATTGAAATGAAAAATGAAAAATTGGGGATTGCATTGAATCTGCAGATTGCTTTTGGCGGGATTGCCACTTTTATTTTGTTGATCCTACCTATCAAAGAGCATAAGATACCATTTCATTTTCTGATATCTTCATCTTCAACAAATGGTGCTGGCATAACTGGATGTCAACATGTAGAAGAATGCATATATATTCGTATGCATTCCCCATCTATATCTCAACACAATTCTTCACAGACCTGGAAAGAACAATAATTGTTACTGTGAAGCCTAGCTATATAAGTTGGAGAAGTGGCCACGCACTACTCCTTTAAAAAGAAATGAACTATTCTCCTCTTAAGAGTAATTAAGAGGGTAAAAGTGATCAAATAGCACAGGAAGCAAATGATTGAAACATAGCTACCCTTTCTATCATTCATCAGGTTCATCTTTTAAGCCTTCATTCAATTTATTATCTGTATTGATTTACAGTAACATTCTCCAGAGGGCTCAGGGGACATCTCAGAAAGGGAGGAAAGAAGGCACAGAGTTCAGAGAAGATTGCTGTAAGGTATGGACATTGCCCCTTTGTTCTCAAGTATTTACAGCAGCTATTACCTGTATTGTGCTGGAGAAGAATGTATCAGTTAGCATATGGCCTGGCTGCAGGAGGAGCTCTGGAGCTCGCATACCTAGCTGAGGTGGTATCCATAAGATTTAGAAGAGCAAAAGTCAGTTTTCCACAGGGGTTTTTTCCTTTGGTAGGCTGAGCATGCTCCATTAAATGATACTGCTGCTTAAACAGACTACACTAATCAGGCTTCTAGGAGCAAATACAAAGAAAATTTAAAAAAATAAAACATACAAACAGCAGTGTACATGTGGAATTTGGTCTGGAGAATTCAAGAGCAATTGGAGGCAGTCTGGGAGTTAATATGATAGGAATTAATTTCAGACATATGTAAAAGTCTCAAATAAATTAACAAAAAGTATATTACAAAATTCAAACAAAATGAAATTATTTTTTGAAAGAATTCTTTTATTTTTCTCACTATTAAAGTAATTAAGATAATTTAGAATTTTTCTCTTTTTTCTTTCTCCAAAATTATTATCAATGTTTCAGAGAACATATTTCAATATTCCTTATACAAGAATTATAAACAATGCCATTTACATTCCATGCCAAGAGCATCAGGAAAGAGATTACTTCATCAGAATTTTCTAATTTATCACCGAAAACTATTTACAAGGACATACATGGCAGTATATGAATTAATATATCTAATAAACCTTTATCATTTTTTCAACATTTTTGTCAAATATTTATTATTTAATATGTTACATCCTATAATGTAATCTATAATAAAATAAGGGGGAACTAAAATCAAATCCTAGCTAATAGATAGCACATACTCCCAAGGCTTAAGTAGCAATTTTATACTCTTGCTTAAGTAGCAATTTTATAAAAGTGTAAAAGAAGTTAAAGGAAGAGTATTTTTAAAAATATTTTTAAAACCATTAAACTTAATTACAGGGATAAATGGTTCCCTATATTTTAAAATATTCTTCCTAAAGCGACCTATTTCAGTGTCAAATAATTACTAGACTAACAAGCAAACCTGAAGAAAGTAATACAATATCCAATTTTTTTGTTTTTTTTTCGAAAGGTAACTAAATACACTCAAATTGTATTCATTATTCTCGGTAAATTAATTTGCATTGCCATCTAAATACAGTAATGAAAAGGCTTTTCTTAAGATAGATATAGTATTTCATTAATCTGGGTTAGACGTTAAATTGTTTTTTGTTCATTTCATATAAAGCAGAAGAGAACACCTCAATTGTGCACTTTAAGTAGAATTGGTAATAAATGTTTAATATTTATTAATATATTGACTAATAATAAATATTTACTAATATGATTTATTAAATTTTTTTTTGAGACAGGTTATCTCTGTAGCTTTGGAGCCTGTTCTGGAACTAGCTCTTGTAGAACAGGTTGGCCTCGAACTCATACAGCTCTACCTGCCTCTGCCTCCTGAGTGTTGGGATTAAAGGGGATTCTAATAAAGAGAAGGTTATGTATGTCTCTAAATTGGCATAGTTAAGGTATAGTTGGAAATAAAATAATGTATATTCAAAAATTTCTGTGATTACCAAACATAAATACTATGCAGATATATAGTGTATCTAAATGTACGTAAATTTTTTAAAAAAAACTATAAATCGCAGATAGTAGACAGACTTGCATAAAATTGTAGTCACACTTATATGCTACTTCCTGTAAAATAAAACAGGACTGCCTACAGCTCTGAGTGATGTCATCAAACTTATCAAACAAGATATAATGTATTCATACATCTAGAGCCAAGAATCTGTTATGTACCTGGCAAGCATCACAATTCTAATTGAAGGTAAACTGAATAAAATATGCAAGTATCTCTCCTTTAGAGAACTAACATTCCACTGTCAAGACCCCAGAAAAAAAAGAATGAAGCACAGTACCAACACGCAATAGGGGAAATCCTATGGGCTAAAACCGATGATGTGGGTGTTCGAATTGAGTGAGTGATTATTGATTTACAAACTACATCAAGGATGGCAGCATTAGGCACTGGAGTATGTGGATAGGTGAAAATTCTGAGGCAGTATTTTCCATAAGATGAAGAAATAGTAAGGTTTCCAGGGTTATTGAGCATGAATTTCAAGAGAATGAATAAAAAATAATGAACAAATAAATAAGGGGAATATAAAATATACTAAGTTGAGATACGTTCAAATAGCATGGAAGGCATAGGATTTTATTCCTGATTTAAACAGAAGTAACTGTTAAAAAAATGTGGCACACACTTTTTATCTGATCACTTGGGCAGCAGAGGCAGGTGGATCTCTGAGTTCAAAGCCAGGTTGGTCTACAAGAGCTAGTTCCATGACAGCTGGACTATGAGATGGTGAACCCCTGACTCAAAAAAAATTTCATAAAAATATCTTATAAAAATTTACACTGTTCTTTGATGAGAGCAGGCAGTACTCTAGGTAAATGTATTGGTGAAATTTACAGAAACCAAGTACTTCCTGGCATATCTAACTGCAATGTGCATATTTAGACGCCACTATTCCCAAAACGAATCAAGAGTCTAACATACACATTCAGTCTCTGACATCATCTATTTTAAGCAAGAGGTTGCAAATCAGTGGGCCTCAGATTATGTAACAGATTTAGCCTGTTTAATTTAATTGATTTTGTAAGTTTTTAAGATTAAGAATGCTGATACTGTGGATCAATGAAGTTGGAGAGCCCCCTGGGCAGCAACCCACACCCAAATGTCCATGTAAGCACACTCACAGGAGCACATACATATGCCACATAGCTAAAGGGAAAATATTTTTAAATTCACAAATTTCTTAAATTAGTATTTTGCATAATGGGAATGACTTTTTACTTCATACATGTTGAGTACAGGTCCTGCTATGAAGCTGAAAGCCCAGCCTCCAGCTATATTTATTATTTAAAATAAACAGCTTATCTGAACACAGAAGATAGGAGACAAAAGAAACACGTGAGAATAAAACCACACGTCAGGAGCTTTAACTTGCACAAACACGCTTTGGTGCACTCATGAAAGGCAAATTGTCTTAGTTGTGGATGTTAATTTATTTAGAAAATTCATATTTCCAAGGTGCTTTAGGGAACTATCTATTTTAACAAGTGGGTCAAGAGACAAAAAAAATGTCTGCAAAGTATTTAAATACACATGCCAATTATTGAATTTGGGGTGAGACCTGATACTCTGCAATTCCAATAAGCTTCTGGTTGCTGCTGACATTGCAGATCCAAGGAGAGAGCCTGAGTATATAAAAGAAACATTCTAGAGGGCATAGGAGTATAAACCTCCCCCAGTATCACATTACTAAATATCTGTTTTATGTTTGTGGTATATTACTGTATGAATTTTTCTGCCTTTTGATATAGGAGTAATAATTTCTAAACTATTTAATGTGCTCAAGGTGCAAGCTTATGAACTCAGAAGTAAGATTATCATACCTTGTCATTCAAATCTGAAGGTTATTAACTTCAGAGATATGGACAGAAATATAAAATACACATTACAAAGAAAAATGACATTAGCTCATAACAGAGGATGAAAATGGGAAAAGGGTGAAATAAAAAGGTGGAGAAACAGAAAGACTATTTGCTGCACATTTTAGGCAATTGAGGTTCAAATTACAGGTGAAGACACAGTCTTTGAGGTGTATAGATTTTTCAGGTTGAAATGGATCTTCAGAGGAATACTTAGTATTAACACTTCAACATTTAGAGAGAAAGGTCAAGTCATCTAATAATAACATCCAAAAAATCCTTTTGTTTATTTGTTTTCTTATTGTGCATTCAATATCCCAATGAAAAAGACATGGGATAAACATATTAGGATGAAGATCACAGAACATTTGACAAAAGTAAATATGATTTGATTACATCATAAATTTAAGACTACAAAAATTAACTAGGAACAAAATTTTCAGAAAATATACTTATAAAGATCTATTAAGATTGTTTTTTAATATTTTGAATGGGGTCATCTCATATTTGAGCTTTCAAAGAAGGATTAATTCCCTTGAAATGCAAAATTTCTCCAGATGTAACATTTCTTCATTGAAAATGGAAGACTTAGAATGTTAATAGAAAGAAAGAAAGAAAGAAAGAAAGAAAGAAAGAAAGAAAGAAAGAAAGAAAGAAAGAAAGAAAAGCTCAATCCAGAAACCTGAGGCTCTCCAAATATTACAGCATATAATGAAATAGACGTTTCCATAGATAAAGATTCATTATAGAAATTCCATTACTCTCTACATTTCTGATTAATTTAGAATACATTCTTTGGAGTTCTTTCCAGTGTAAAATTTTGATATTAAAACATGGGGACTCAATTTTCTGAGAGGATGGAAGACCTGTAACCTGTAAATTCAATTATATACATATATGAAAATTGTAATTCTTCATTATTTTATTTTATTGCTAGTAATACATTCAATAATATTATAAATCATAATTATGATATAAATTAGTATATTGCTTTGGCTTCATCTTGTTTATAGTTCCACCAATTTTATAATGGTTTTAAAATAATGTAATCCTCACAAAAATGGATAGTTGGCAATTTTATCACAATAGACTGATTCTTAAACTAACATATATATATATAATATATGTGTGTGTTTAAAAGATTCTCATTTTATAAGTAATTAGAATAATCATTCTACTATTTAGATTGACAACATGAAATGCAATATATAGTTGTAGTTTGAATATTTATTCAGAATTTCTGTATAAGAACCTTTAAGAGTTTATATTTCAAGGTAAATTTAAAGTGTTTACATGTACTCAAGTACTTCTCTTCATAAACCATGCATAAATACAATAGCATGACTTATTATTCACATAATTCCCTATGTGACAACATACTTTATTGATCATCACAAGGGCCTTTTTCCTAGGAATGACACTAACCAGACTGTCCTCATTTCCTTCCAAAGAACAAGGTCAAATCTATCAAAAGATTCTATGTTGAATTTCAAGTCTGTGGTCCAGATGGCATATATCCGTAGTGTCTGAAGCAATGATCCTAAAATTTCTTGTCTTATTGTATGTGTGGTCCTGCCTGTGACCCAGAATGTTCTAACTTTGCATGTTCCCAAAAGAAAACAGATGGCAGACTCAAATTATGATACCTTATTTACAAAGGGATTAATTACAAAGGTTTGAGTAAGGTATAGGGACATGAGACAAAGGACAATCACCAGGGCTGTGCCTCCTCCTTAATCTAAAGAACAATTAGATGGAGATGATATTGAAAGTCACAAAGGAAAAGAGTGAAGTCAACTTAACGTTGATAGAGAATGATGTCATTGGGAGAAACAAGAAAAAAATTCTCAGACTTCTTTCTTGTTTTCAGTTTCATTAATTTGTACATCATAGAATTATTCTTAAAGTAGCTCAAATAATAGGGTCCTGAAATAAAGACATAATCTAAAGACAGGAAAAAAGATTTGATGAGACAAAATGGAAGATAAGTAAGAAACTCGATAAAATCTAGAAATTAATTTTATTTTCACAAATTGATATTTCCTTCCTAAACCCAGTGACTCTGAAGAAATGATTTAAGAAAAACGTCATCTACAAAACTTAACCATTAATATCACCCCTTCATACTTTCTGTCTCGTGTATGAAAATATGTAATAATGTTAGATATATTCATGAAATAACAATTATAATCATCATTCATATAAAAGCTAAACAAATTTCATTACACTATGGTAAAGAAGTTACCATGACATGAGCACATTGAATAAAAGTAAAGATTACACTGTTTTAGAAAATCACTTATACCCATATTTATAAAATTTAAACTGGAAAATTATTAAAGTTTGTACATATATTACAAATCTATATTCCTTATTCATATCTTATGGCTAAATTAATGCTTCATTTCTTTTATGAGTCACAGTTCATTATCACCACAATTATTAATATTTTTATCAAAATGTCTTTTGTCACTTTCCTATTTCTAAATGCCTAATTATTACAGTTTTTGTTATTAAATATTTTATATTTAACCATAGGGAAGCGAATTCAATGTTTCTTCACAATTCATAATCAACAGTAAGAGTATTAAAAAATATTCTGTTAAGACAAGCGCATGAGGGTAGCAACTTGGAAAAACCTGGTCATGTAAGATACGCAATATATACTAAAGGCTGTCTATCATGTGCCTGCAATTCTGAAAATTACATACTCCCTTACAATTGAAATGGTTTTAAATAGAACCCATGTCTGAAAAATGAGCTATTGATTCAAAGAATGGAAGATCCTTTCTCTAAGCTGTCATTATTTTAATTTTGGGTCACAGAAACCTTTTCTGCTCTGTTTTGAGACTGTTATTTTTATATCATGGTCATGTAAGGCAGAATCAGCACCAGTTTGGACTCTATCAGCTTCCCTGCTCTTACACTCTCTGTAACATATTTATTTAAAGCCAACTTCCTTTTTAATCCATGCATTAATTCTGTCATTCATTAATTTTACATACCAACCACAGATTCCCCATCCTCCTCTCATTCCTCCCTCTCCCTTCTTGATATATGAAAATCATACAAACAAATGAGATAACAATGTTTTAATGTGTATGCACATTGTGTAATCTTGCCAGTACATACATATGTACCTTCATAAATTTACAAGCTATCTATGATTTAAAAAAATTAGAAATTTCTTTCATTTTATTGAATTATAAAGCATATAATCATTATGTATCAATAATTGGGGCTGAGTAGGACACTGGAACTCCTGCCAGCCATTTGTTCTTCTTTTCTCTCCCTACCTACAGTAAATACCATTCTACTCTGAACATATATGGTATCAACTTATTTATATTCTATATATGGCTTCTCATTGTCAATCTTATTTACAGTAAGGTGATGATTACAAGAATTATCTTTAATTTGAAGATTGTGTCCTCACTGGTAAAACTTAAGCCATCTTGAAAGTTTTCAGTAGCCCTATAAAAAGGTTACTTTGCAAATGAACTATGAAACATCCCTTAAGATTTGCAGTTAAATAAAGCTAAGCATATTCAATTAAATCTGAAGTTCTCATAATTACCACAAGAGTATAATAAATTAGTCTCCTACCACAATTTTTATAATAAAATGCATGTTCTGAATAATAGATTTATGCTCAAATTGAAATTTAATTGATTTGTTCTCAAACTGAAGTGATACTAACTTTCATGAAAATTACATTAACACCTAGGAATTAATTCTTATTTATTATGCTTGGACATTCGAGATGACTAGGACCACAACTTCAAAAGGCAACCTCTTTTCAGAAAAAATGGGCACTCTGGCCTTCTGCAGTTCAAGTACAATGTACCCAGCAATGATACCCAAGGTGTTGATTAAATTTGAAAAGTAAAGTTGGCCAGCATACTCTTGGTGGAAGTATGAATCAAGAAACCTGGTTATGAACTAGTCTAGGCTGGAACTGTCCACTAAGGTGCACACATATGCTGAAGGACCAAACTAGGTAACAAACACACACAGGAGTTAATTGGACCAAGAGGTGCAGGGATAATAATTCTTGCTCCAGAGAAGGTCTGGATTAAAGTTCTTTACTTCCACATATGTTCCTGAGGAACTGCATCCCTTCAGGAAATACTGCTTGCACAAAATCAAATTAAAAAGCATTCTATTTCTTGCAAATAAAATATCTTTAACTAGTATAATATAGTAGTTAATTACAAGAACAGTGATAATAATACCCTAAGAATGACTCTCATAGTTTTAACTTAACCAAGAACATTTTAATGAAAATATTAAATTTTACATTTCCTGATATCTTCTTAATGGAAGAATCTAGCCATGAGAAACTATGGACTGGAAGTCAAAACTGAGAGAAGTTCATATATGAATACACTTCAATAATGTCTACAACATCACAACCATTCCAAGTTGGAAAGACTTACTTGTAGGAATGATGAATATCAGTAAGAAAGAGAGGGACAAGGAGGTGTTCAGTTGACAATGACACTCACGTCAATACTGGCAATCTGAGTTCAGTTCCCAGGAAACACAAGTGGAAAGAAAAAACCAATACTACTCATGGTTCAAATCATGTAATTGCTTTAAGAGTTCCAAGTTATAAAAAAATCTACAATGCATTTTCTTCAAGAGATCTTGGCAAAAATTCTCTTCAGAGGGAAGAAAAAAATTCTACCTAAAGTACCAAGACATTGGAAGGAGCTTAATAAAAATAATAGATCTATTTATGGTAGAACTTATTCAACATGACTTTTTCCTGACTTCACTGCATTGTGTTATCTCTTCTCTTTCTTATAAACAATCTCTGATAGTGAGGGGGTGGAGTCACACTCAATAATTTAGCTATATTTGCAGTCATCCCACTTTGAACATCAGTTTGCTCATTCTACAAATAAGAATCTTCCTTTAATTGTAAATCTTTGATTTCTAGAGAAGAAAAGGAGAGAGAAGATGTAAGTCTAGAAGCCTTGTAGAATTCTGCCAAGTCTGTTGCATTAAAAAAAAATTAAAAATATCAAAACCATGTTAAGCAGAACAATTATTTCGGTTGGGCATGAAAAAATGTTGTGGATTGCAAGTATTGAGAGTTTTCTATTTTCATACATTTACGTCCAGGTATTTTAAAAACTGTGATTTTAGAATTGCATATAATATTTAATGCTAGAAGTTTCTTTATTTGTGGATCAATAATCTTCATAAAGTAAGAAAAATGAGATCAAAATAAGCTGACCCAGATTTGAAACATACAATGTTTACAGAAGAAACAAAGAAAAAGGAATTGGATGCTGCAAATTTGATTGACAGGGCAACAGAGACATTTAAAAGAGAAAGTAAGACAAAGCAAAATGTGCATAAAAGAAAGCAGTATAAAAAAAGTAAATGGTTCAATTTTCTAACAATTTTTTCAAGTTAAAGCTTGAAACAATTACTTTGCAAAGCATTCAAAAGCATGAGAAAAGAAACTAAAAACATTCTTTTTTGTGCAAGTTTATTTTTTTTAGCAAATTATAAGGGTCCAAGTACCATTATGTTTTACAACAAACGCAGAGTCAGCTTTAAGAATCTCATAAAAGTTTGAGAAAGACATGCTTTCGGTTCATTTTCCTTGAAATACTAATTAGACTTTCATCAAACTAATTTTAAAAATGCTGATATTGTCATGATCATATTCTAAAGCTTCATCATCACAAACGGTAAAGTTTTTAATTGTATCGGATGTTTTTAAGTTTCTTCTTATGTGAGTTTTTATTTAAAATATAGATGAATTTTATTTTTAGTGCTTTATTTCTGTATATTGTTTGCTCTGCGGTATGTGTATTATAGCCCAAGATTCACAAAGACTTCAAGAATGCAATCAGCGCCTCATCATAACTAATGTGAATCTTCCCTTTATCTCTCTGATCTTGTCAACTAAGTTCATACAGATGACTTTTAAGCCAGTAAGTGACCATCAACAGAACCTTACCATCCTTGCTCCTGATATCCCAGACTTCCTACCTCTAGAAATAATTAAAAAAAAAAAACTGTGTTGTTAAAGTCACTTAGTCTATGGCATTCTCTCAATGGCTACTGATCTTTATCAAGAGAAAATTGAAGTGGAATTTAAAAAATGAATATGTTAATAAAATAAATTAATAGATTTACAGCATGTACAATCATCTCAGGTAGCTAAGGGACTCTTGCTAGAAGTTTTAATTTTTATAGAGATCTGCCCAATTTCTCTACCTTGTAACAAAATCAGGTTCTCATATGGGCTTACAGAGACTGAAGCAGAAAGCACAGAGCCCGCAAGCACAGAGCCCGCAAGGGTCTGCACCATGTCTTCTGTGTATTTGCCATGGCTGTTAGTTTGACATTTTGTGGGAGTACTAACAGCAGGACTTGGCATATCTGACTCTTTTACCTGCTCTTGAGATTATTTTCTTCCTAAGGGGTTGCTTTCCCAGTCTGAACAGGAGGGCTTTTATCTTGTCATATTGTATCTAGTTTTCTCCTCTTCCTTTCCGTTTGGAAGCCAAATCTTTTCTAGAAAGGAAACAGAGGCAGAGTGAATCTGGGAGAGAGGGGAGGTGGTAGAGCTAGGAAGAGGAGAGAGGGTAAACTGTGGCTTGGATGTACTGTACGATAATCTGCTTTCCATAACTATTTTAAAAAACAGATCTAAAAACTTCCAATTCAATGCTGATTGTAGATGGCATAGAAGCATCTATATGAGAGTTTGATTTATCATCATCCTGCCAACACCGATGCTGTTGATGTTTCGTCTTGGCTTTTAGCCTAGTCCTGAAAACTGGAAACGATCATCTATTTTGCCCAACAATATTTTACATTTTTTTTACCTCAACAAGCGTTGGTATAACTGAGCTCCTGAATATATATATATATATATATATATATATATATATATATATATATATATATATGTGTGTGTGTGTGTGTGTGTGTGTGTGTGTCAATCCCCTATACGTGAGACTCTGTACCTTATATAAATCACATAAGAAAATGAGGCTGAGCTAGCAAGTGTTGAAAAGAGGACTGGTTCTAACATGTACTACTAACACATAAATTAAATATCAAAGATTATTATCCTTAGTGTCCCTTTATTGATTTTGTTAGAAAAAAGATTTCTAATCTGACTTCATTAGTATCAAAATGGAAAGAGAGAAGGGAGACTGACTGAGGACATGGTTCAGTGGGCAGAGTACTTGCCAAATAAACATGGCAACTTGGCTCACTAGGCAGACAGCCTAGCTATATAGAGGAGCTTCAGTTTAGCTGAGAGATCCTATGTCAAAAACAAGATGCAAATGGGTTGGCAAGATGACTTATTGGGTAAAATCACACCCTGCCAAGCCCACATTGTGAATCTGTCTTTCCTATGTTATCTTCTTACCTCCTTATGTGTACGCACACACACACATACACACACACATACACACACACACAGAGAGAGAGAGAGAGAGAGAGAGAGAGAGAGAGAGAGAGAGAGAGAGAGAGTTCAGAAATAGAACTGACTGAGGGGTGAGTTTTTTTGTGCGTGTGTGTTTATGTATAAGCAGTACATTGGACTTGAGAGGTTAAATAATAAAGATAACACAGTGTTGGGTGATTAGAAAAGCTTTCTGGATTTGGGAGGAGCTGGCAGAGTGCATGAATTGATAACATATGTAGGTTCTCAGACAACAGCATTAAAGAAGTATTTGTCAAATGGTGAAAAGCAATAAAAGAAGACAATCAGAAAGTTGTCACCAACCTGAGGGTCCACACACAAACTCAGACACAAGCTTACACTTAAGCAGAACGACATCCAAACATTAACCAAACAGCAAAAGAGAAGAGGAGAAATGGGTGGAGAAAGATAGACAGACATAAAAAACAATCGAGAATGAGGAGGGGGGAATAGAAGGAGGGACAGGTATAGAAAAGGGGACAAAGAAGGTGAAAGTCAGGAATGGAGAAAAAGAGGAATGGGGTATTAAAGAGTGTTTATCTGAGCTCATATTAACTTACTCATTGTTTTGGGTTCTCCTTAAGAGCAAAGTTGATATGTGCTACTCCTTTCTCCAGCTCCCAAACTCACCCCTCAGCCAGTTCTCCTTCTATATCCATTTGAAGCAACCACTAATATTGACCTGCTTTCCTAGATTCCCAGATTAAGTGAGACCAAGGTGCTTTTGACCTTTGATATTCAATACCATACTTCATTGTATCTACTCTTTGTCAAAGGTAAATATTCAGTTAGTTATATATTTACAATTTTACCATATAAATTAAAGTTATTATTTAATTATACTAAATAAAACTGTTAATGTATTCACTAAAGTTCTTTACTTAAATTCACTAAAATGCTTCTATGTTCATTTGAGTATTTTATAATCAACAGCTAAATACACCAGTTTCAATGGAAATTTTACTATATGGACACAAAAATCTTAAATACTAAATACCTTTTTATTTCAAAAAACTCATTTCATTTTCCTATTAATTTTGAACTCTACACTCTGGTGTTAATTATTCTGTATTTCTTTTCCTATTAATCAATTTTATTTTGGAAAAAAGATTACCTGCAGAGCCGCATTACATAGCTATTGAGTGATTAATTAATAACCCAAACAATTAAGCACTATCTAGCAGTGCACATCATCTTCTCTGGTTATAACCAGCACGTCTACACGCTGCCACATCCTTCCTCGTGTTGCCCTTTTCTCATAAATATGCAGCTCCTAAAGCATAGCATCCTGCCTTAAATTGTTCACATATCGCATTCTCATTCTTGAAAATCTCATTCACTCATACAAATTTATTTATCATCTATTTTGTGAAGATGGTGACAACCTTAATTCAACTGGCCATTGCTTTTGTAAGGTACTGAAATTTTTATTATGAATTTATAAACAACATCCTTCCATTCAAGAGTCCACAAGCTAATTCATAAACTTAGAAATTTACTCCTAAGGAGCTGAGGAGATTGCAGAGTGGTCGGGAGCCCTTGCTGCCATTTCAGAGGAACCCATTTCCACAACAAGCTTCGTAACTCTATCTTCAACTCCAGTTTCAGGGCATCCCAAACCCTGTTCTGACCTCTGGTTATCAGACACACATGGGGTGAACATACATACAAATAAGCAAAGTATTCCTCCACATAAAATAGGGAGAGAAGCCTGGACTTTTGGCGGTTTTTCTGAGGGGCCTGGGTATGGAGAGGAAGGGGTGGGGCAGAGTTGATATTTCCAGCTGAGCACTAAGCACTGAATTCATGCCTTGTGTGTCACACACATTGAGATAGCTTTCAGCTTCAGGAACTTCACGCTTTAAGATACAATTCTTCTTTATCAAGAGCAAAAGAGTAAATTCTGTAATTTTTCCATTATTCATGTGCAAGTTTTTCCTCTACTTATCCACTTAGCGTATCTTTTGTGGAATTTTGTTTGAAGATGTGTTGCCTTTGTAAATGCTGTGGAACATTGGTTAAATGATGTAAAGATGTGTTGCGATCTTTTATGTTGCATTCGTTTAACTAAGAGAAGCTGTGTTACTTTGTCTTTCTTTTTTTTTATTTTATTTTTTTTTTAATTGAGAAAAGGAAAAAAAAAAAAGTTTCCACCTCCTCCCAGATTAATCTAATAAAGAGTAGAATGGCCAATAGCTAGTCAGGGAAGGATATGCAGGGCTTCCAGGCAGAGAGAATAACCAGAAGGAGAAAGAGAGAAGGGGCAGAAGCAAGAAAAGCAGAAGGAGAGGAGGACACCAGGGCAGGTCACCAGGCTAAACAGCAAGCCACAGAGTGAGAAAAGAAAGGTAAAGGCCCAGAGATAAAAGATAGATGGGATAATTAAGAAAAGCTGGCTTGCCAGGCATTAGTAGTGCACACTTTTAATTCCTACACTCGGGAGGCAGAGGCAGGCGGATCTCTGTGAGTGTGAGACCAGCCTGGTCCATGAAAGTTAGCTCAAGGACAGGTTTCAAAGCTACTGAGAAACCCTGTCCCTATGAAACAACCGTTATCCTTACTTATAAAAGACTTTTCAGTCAGACATTATAATTGATATATCATTACTTCTCCCATGGCAGTTTTAAAGATAGTTGCATTTTATAATTTAATTATATTCTAAATGTAGAGACTGGTATAATTGGACTACATTAAAATAATTTGAACTGCATGGTTCTATCAACACCAACACCCTGGAAATTATAGGAGTGTTCTAGTCTGCTTAGTTAGTTAGAAGGCCTTTATGTCTCTTTGCTGTGGCAATCATTTCAGCATTATCATCTTTCCCCTGAATTCTCTTTCTTATATAGTATAGATTAATAACAGAATTACATCCTAAAGTTCTGTCTACCTAACTGTTATGGGTAATACATTTTTAATACTATTTTTGAGGTAGCATGGCAAAGCAGAATGTTTGGTAGTATATATCATTTAATAAATGCTAACTGTTTTTTCATTATTTAAAGCCAATTCCATAGTCTTAATTTTTTTGTCTGGAATAAATGGTATTAGCATCTCATCGAAGGATGGCCTGGATTTGCATTTCCTCCAATAAACAGTGCATTCAAAATTATATTCACTGCATCTCACAATTCAAGTCACATACGACTTTAAATGTTCTTATATTTACAAAACTTAATATAAATACCAATTTTACCATCTTAGCAAAGGTAACTTGATACTAAATATACATATACATGTTACTAAACCCCAGTTATCAAATCAAGCACTTACTAACATAAAAAACCTTTAATGATTTTGGTGAATATCAATAAGATATAATATCTTATTAGAATATTTTCCTCAGTAAATGAAAATTCATGTGTAACCTTTTTCATTTCTGACAAACTGCATAGAGAAATATTCAAATTACAAAAGGAATATCTATGAGAAAATATTGTCCTTGGGTCCCTAATTTGAAATTCATTCACTTGTCAAAGGGACAATAAACAAGGACACTCCTCACTCTGTAAATCTGGAGACAGGTCACAGAGGCATCTGTTCGCCATATACTTATTTAATGAGGTCATTTGGTGCACATGCCACGCACTGGGGAGTGTTTAATTTTTAGTAGGACCATTAATCTTGCAAAGAGTTAGTGAATTAAAATGATCTTTGAATTAAAATAGGACACTCCTTTGTCTAATTTGCTCAAATTTATTAACATCGAATATTACATATAAACCATTTTGTAAATGGCTAAGAAGTAATGAATTAATTGTAGTATACAGTAGTATCAAAATAAGTAAGCACTTCTATAACCTTGAAAAGTAAATAGAACTCAACAAGTTGTAAACTATGAATATGGAATTATCTAATAATAGACATACTCAATGACATGGGATGTTGGAAACCTTACTGAATATTGATTATTGGAATGACCTTTGAAACAGTCACTGTTAATAACAAGACTTATTTAGATGAATAGAAACAGTTTGGAAAGTAAATTTACTTAGGGAAAAGACAAGATAAGTTATGTTCAGGTTCTCCCTCAAAGCTTAAAGACTATTGTATTTCTGATGTTCTTTTAGGACATTATAATCCACTCACTAAATATAAATAAGAGCATATGATCTTAAAGACTGAAATTTACTCAAGAGAATAAACAAGTACAGGTAAGGACAACATTATTTGAGATTTTCTAAAGCATCATTGGCCTCTAACAAGTGTCATGCATTAGGTAATAAGACTCTTGACTTTTGTATAAAAATGATGGCAATATAATTAATTAAGCATTTTATACTCCAAGTTTACTAACTTGATATTAAGTAGCCATTAGCTAAAAAAACCCATAATAATTATTTCGTGAGCTTTGATAGTAAGGTTTCAAATGTTCATATAGCACTGTGTAGGAATTTATCACTAGTAACTTGCAAGTGAATTTCTAGTAACAGAAGAAGGCTGATAGAAAATCTACACTTCTCAGAAAGTGATGAGTCTACGGGGACATGAAGGAAATTGGCCCTTCAACAATATTCAGAACAACTGGCAAATTGAGAAAGCACTAGCAAGGGGCATTTAGGGTGATTTTACTGAAGAGAAAAGAAATAAATAGCAAAAATTCTATGACCGAGTTTGTATCAGGGCTGCAAGGCCAGCAAATGCTGCAATTTAAAACGATAACTGAAATGAGAAACGTAGGAAAAAATATCTAGCAAAATTTCTTCAAAGTACATTTGATAAAAGTCCTAGATAGCCATTTTAAGAACTCAGAATAAATACTAAAATTGTTTATATCAAGACTTCAAGATTGAGTCTTCTTTTTTATTACATTTTTGATTTAGAGGAATCAGAACATTAAAACAAAGTCAAAGTTCTTAACATGCCCTTAAACACTGGGACATTCTTGTTCCTGTTGGATTCTGCAGCATCAAAAGAACTTTTGATGTACACTTGCTACAAAGGATATTTTGTTAACTAGGGAATGTGTCCTTTCTGATGCAAGTACACATATTCTCAATATCTTTACCCACTGAGACTTAATTTTGGTTTGAACACATATGAAAATCCTGGTGTTTGCACATGCTTCAGAAGCATACTGAGATTTGTGGCTACTCATTGATGACCAAGAGCCTGATATCATCTATCTGAACTTAGACCTGTCCTTTCTCAGATTTCCAAACCAATTTACCCTCGTATGGGCTCCAACTGTAAGTTTAATTATCTTTTCTTTTTCTTTGTCCTACAAAAGCAGTATTTATTCCACCTTTAAATCCTAATTTTATTAGGTGATCTTGTCTATTTTGATTTTTCAAAATAGGGGGATCTATATATGTTGTTTTTAGGGTTCACCTTATTACTTAGCTTCGCTAGGATCATGAACTATAGGCTCAATATCCTTTGTTTATGGCTAGTATCCATTTATGAGTGATTATATATCATTTTCATCTTTTTGGGTATGGGTTACCTCATTCAGGATAGTGTTTTGTAGTTCCATCCATCTGCATGCAAAATTCAAGATGTCATTGTTTTTTTACTGCTGAGTAGAACTCTAATGTGCAATTGTGCACATTTTCTTTCCATTCTCTGGCTGAGGAGCATCTAGCCCCAATCCTGCCACCAAACTCACCTGTCCTCTGCAACCTCAGTGGAACTCTGAAAAACACAGCTCTCTACAATGCTGAAGGGACCAAAAGGTGAGTGATTAGCCACACAGCAGGACACCTCACTCTCTAGGACCTCCATAGTGGGACAATGCTGTAGAAATTACTATAGCCAGCAGCCTTTAAGTTACCCGCCCACTATGGTGTGGCCTCTTATACTATATATGCCAAGGTAAAGCACACTTCCAGCCTCTCTTCCAGTGGCATGATTTGGTTTCTGTTCCTTGTTTGTGCAGAAGATTGTGATCTGTGAGTCTACCCTTAAATAAATAACCCTTTATTATACTCAATTCTGAGTGGTATTTCTTTTTAGTGTCCTTCTTCAGGACAAATCCCCAAGCCCCTCTCCCAACTGCCTTGGCTTCTCTAGTAGCCAGGAGAGTTTCTTGCAGGTAGGCTGACCCAGTATTCACCCACCCCTGTCTACCAAACCCTACAAGCTACAAGCTCCATTCAGCCCCCAATCTCTCCTATCCTCCCCCAACTTCAGCGGAGCTCTGAAACACAGCTTGCTACATTACTGAGGGTAACAAGAGCTTGCTACAACACTGAGAGAACCAAGAGAGCTAACCAGGAGAGATGACCAAAAGAAGAGCATGCTTAGGGAGACCTCAGTGGCTCTGAGAGACACAGACATTGACAGGACAGAGCAGACAAATAACAATTCCCAAAGACTTAGACAGCCACTGCAAGGATTGAACCAAGACACAAAGACACTGCTGGCATTATTTGAAGAAAGAGATGGGTAAGTGCCAATGCAAAAATTCATCCAAAAACCAAAAAAGCAACATGGTAACACCAGAACCCAGTGACCACACAACAGCATACATATGTACATATTATCAATCTTCTTAGAGTTTGTGGTATTACTTATTACTGGACCCAGTGAGTCCTAAAAAATTAGAAAGCATTATGCTTAATTACAGAAGTTATCATTTATCCAGGTAGACTCAGTTTTCAATTTTATAAACCTTTGGAGCTGGGCAGTGGTGGAACATGACTTTAATCCCAGCACTCAGGAAGCAGAGTCAGGCAGATCTCTGTGAGTTCAAGTCCAGCCTGGTCTACAAGAGCTAGTTTCAGGAGAGCTAGGGCTGTTACACAGAGAAACCCTGTCTCAAAAAAACAGCCAAACAAATGAATGAATGAATGAATGAATGAATGAAAAACCCTTGGTTAAGTTAAATTATTAATATTCTGGTCGACCTATTACATACATATTTATGGGAAAGTTTAACAAACTAAGTAGAATAGTAAACATCTAACATTAAGTAGGATAGACATATAATAAATTGTAATATAAGTCATACAATGATGTCCTTTGTCTCTCTAAATATATTATTATGTATCTTTTATTTCCTTCTATTTTCCTATTAATAATAATACACAGACAACATAAATTGGAAAAGAGGAGTGTGGTTTAAACAGGAGAATAAAGAGCTAGTAAGACATAAGAGAGGCAGATAGGAAAAACTCAAACTTAGCATGTATGAAAGGCAATATGGAAACCAACTATTTATAAACTTTTCACACATACACACAGAAAGGAATTTAATTGGACTTAAACTACTCACAAACACCAGATATAGGCAAATTAAAGTCCAATGCCAGATGTGAAATGTCCTCTCTCATTTGTTGGTCAGTTGTGTCCCTGAGATGCCTAGACAATATAAGCTATTACAGATGATATTATTTTCTGATAATTCCATGTTAAGGCTCCACTACTGGAGATACCACAATATTTGGTTACACAACATGACAAAATTAATCAAGACTTGACCAGGTTTTCCCTGATAGTCAAGGTTCATAGTATCAAAAGATGAACAAATGCTTCTAGGGGAGAAAGATGGCCACCAATTTTATGAAAATATAACTTTGAACTGTAGTAACTGTCCTGACAAGAGAGGGGAGAGATAATGGCACAAATGTTATGGTACTGCCTAAAGGACTTCTACTTGTATTTAAGTCCCATCCCACTCAATAAAAGAAAACACATGCCCAACAATGGAAGACTGCACTATAAACCATTGTTGGGAAGCTCAGACATCAGTTCCTTTCTCTATTGTCAGTGTCAAACTGTTCTATCACTCTACTCATAGATGATCATGGATCTCAAACCTTATCAGAGAAATTTCTTTCTGCAGTGGATGGCAGTTAATGTAGAAACTCACAATTGGCCACCGAGCAGATAATAAGTGACTGTGGAGTCATCAGCTGTCCATAAATGGGACAACTGTATCACACCCCCCGCCCAAGAAGGCTGAAGGAATATCTCAGGAGAAATAAGGCCAGAACTTGGAGAATAACAGGGTGAAATACTGTTTTCTGGACATTATACTCTGACTGCACTAATGAACTCATAGCAATGCTAGCTGCCTGCACATGATCTATAGAAGATCAAGCCAGTCAACATTCCTGAATTAATGAGAGAGTGTCTCATGAAATCCCACCCTGTCTTAAAAGATGTTGATTGTTTATGGCCTGCAAGGGAAGAAGAATCAAGTCTGTGCTTCTGCTGGATGAACCATGCTACAGTGAATACTCCAACAATAAGGAGTACATGTGTCAATAGAAATTGGATGTGATAGATTTTCTTTTAAGAACACTAAGTTGGGAGACAGCTGGATGTAGATGCAGGTAATGATGTGAGGAGGATAGTATAGTGTAGTAGGAGCTACGGGCTGTGTTCTGCCGCCTGGCTCCTGGCCACCGGCTAACTCTATACCTGAAGAACAAAATATACTGTATGCATGTATGAAATTCTCAAACAAGTAATGTTATATATGTATATTTTTGTTACAGATCTTACCAACATCAACATGAGCTATTTCCCTTCTTTCTACATTATTTTGAATGAGGTAACCCAGACACAGAAAGACCATTATCACATATACTTATTCATAGTTGGTTTTTAAACATAAAGCAAAGAAAGCAGCCTACAACCCACAATCCCAGAGAACTTAGACAGCAATGAGGACACTAAGAGAGATTTTCGTTGAGCTAATCTACATGGGAAGTAGAAAAAGACAAAATCTCCTGAAAAAATTGGGAGCATGTGGACCTTGGAGAAAGGTTGAAGATGGGAGGTGAGAGACAGGAAGGGGAGCAGAGAAAAATTTAGACCTTAATAAAACCAAAAAAATTACATTTACAAAAAGATTTAAATCAATTATATTTCCTTTATCAAATATGGGGTGCATACATTACCTATGTTTATGGAATGTGCCTGTTCAGACATGGTACTCTATATCAAGACTGATTCTCTGAAATCTGGAAACCTTGGGACTATTATGTATACATACCTGAAATATGAAGAATGGTATTGTCATATAGTCAACCATTTCAAATACCAAATGTTCTCAAGTTATGGAAGCCAAATCTATAGTTTGTTTGTCTACTGTCAGATAATCAAACACATTTGTTTTATGTCAATAAATAAATAGCTGCTTTGTACTGCTTAAAATATCTCACATCACAGTAAATGTTTGTATTTGTCCATAGCTGCTATTAGCCATTTTTGCTAATACTTTCAACAATGTTAAAATATGAATGTTTACAAAGAGCATACGTTAACCTATTTGAGAACTGGGTATTTAAAGCTTATATTAGATATGCTGGGTCCTCTCATTAATTAATAATTTTTTTAAAAAAAATCTTTTTTTCATTTTTCATACAAATCCCAGGTCCCACTGCTTCCCCTCTTCCCTCTGCTTCCTCCTTTCTCCCACCTCACTCCCCATCAACTCCTCAGAGATGGTAAGGCTCTCTTGGGGAGCCAACAAAGTCTAACAAATTGCTTTGAGGCAGGACTAAGGCCCTCCCTACTATATCTGAACTGAAAAAGAAATTTATACCTCCAAAGAAAATTGGCTTCAAAAAGCCAGTTCATGTACTAAAGGTAAATCATGGTCCCACTACTAGTGGCCCTACAGACTGCCCCAGCCATACAACTATCAGCCACATTCAGAGGGCCAAGTTTGGTCCAATGCTGGTTTATCCACTGTCAGTCCAGAGACAGTATGAGAAAAGGGGTCAAGACCACAATGGGGATACCTATTGATATTAGGTATCTCTGGATCTTAATTTCAAATTTGCAATGCTTTGACATTTGAGAGTTTGGAAAAGGACAACATATGCACATTAAAAAGGTATATAGATAAATAATAACACAATCAAAATCAAATTATTGTTGAAGGAGTCATTTAGCAACTGAGGAAAAGAGAAAGAAAATGCAGAGTGAAAAGTTTAGTTTCTTCACTGTCACTCCAGTTCCAATCATGAAAAGAGAGCTTTCAATATCCAAATTCTTCTTGCTGTTCTGGTAATGTGTTTGTTTACTGACAGCCTTTAAATGATCAAATAACATCTTTACCATAACTTTCTATAAATGGCAAAAATTCCCATAGTTCATTTATATGTACAAGCCGTTTTTGACCCATCTTTATGAGTCAAGTCATTTTCTGAGTACTTCTGAAGCAGTCACTCTCAAATTTCAGTTTCTTAGGGGAAACAAGAATGGGTATTTTGTGATCAAAACAACAAATGACTCTGTCACTTGTTCTATACTTGCAATTATCAATTTATTTTACTACATCTCTGCAGGAATTTTAGCAGCTTCACAAATGAGCCAGATGAATGGAGAAACATAACACTAACACATAAAGTAAAATTATACCATCTAAACAGAGAAAGAATTATAAAACAAAATATTCTTCCTCATTAATTCCAATTGTACTTCCACAATGGTTCTGTTATGTCTCCTCAAAATTACTGTCAGTACACACTGTTAATCAACCTTATGCTTTGTAACATTTCATGAACTGTTTAGTTCTCACTCCATGTTTAGTTCTTACTATAATTCATGTCAATATTCTGTACCAATTTTAATATAAATATATGCACACAGACTTTTGTCTTATAATTATGCTGTTCATATGTATAATAATAGCATTTATTCATTAAACATAAAAATGTTTAAGGGGGAATTTCTCTTCCCAGAGAGAAAATAGTTTATTTTCAGTAAAGATATTCTTAAAATGAGGTGCTTTCAGGATAGGTATAGCATTTCTATTACCATAGATGTACAATAGGCATTTAAGGATATACAAATGCAGCTATATTGATGATAAGGAATAATTATTATGGAACATGGGTTCTGAGAGCATTGTGTTTATATAGATTTTTTTTTCATATACTTCCCACATTATGTCCATGAGTTAGGCTTCTTGTCATAATGATTTTACATGTGAGGAAATTAAAGGTTAGGAAATGGAGATAACAGCTCTTCAGTGATGAGGTAATCTATTCACAAACCACATATGGTATCACTGAACTCAATCCCAAAGCCAGCCTCGAACCACGCTTCCTCCAATTCTCTCCATTGTGGTGAGAAATGCTTTTGCTCTTATGTTATAAATAAGAAGCTATCTACCTTTGTAGAGCTCATTACACTTCAAACAAACTAAGAGGAGAAGGAGAAGAGAGTTATCAAGCAGAATTTCCTACAGCATTCATCTTCTTCATCACTACAAGCACAACATGAGTATATTATTATTATTGTGGAAAAAAATCAGTGCAGATCCCTGTGTGTTTTCTCCTGGATAAGAACTAGTTGGACCAAGATAAATAATAAAATGATTCTAAAAGTCTTTCTTCTGAATTCCCAATAGATGTAATATTTTCCCCCTTTCTCTTTATGTCTCTGTCTCTATTTCTCTCAGGCTCATCTTATGGTGGTCATAGAGTCAACAAATGAATATGTTTTGTAAATCATTTCACTGAGCCTAATATTTTCACTGTTTTGACTGCCTCTCTCATTTCTCAGTTTATACAGGACTCAATAAGATAGACATGAGAAATAGCAATATTTAACAATTAAATAAATGTGGGTGCAAAAGTTAGGAAATGTTAGGGGAAAATATTCCTATTGAGATATGTAGCTCCATGTATTCACATGAATACATGATTAGCAAGAAGAAAGTCCTGAGTTCAATTTCTGGTATCAAGGCTGAAATAAATGAAAGAG
>NC_022029.1:6384560-6387815 GCF_000317375.1 Microtus ochrogaster
CCCACTCCCCTCATCTTCACCCCACCCTACCCCCATCCACTCCTCAGAGAGGGTGAGGCCTCCCACGGGCAGTCAACAAAGTCTGTCACATCACTTGGGATAGGACAAAGGCTCTCCCTTCTATATCTAGGCTGAGCAATATGTCCCTCCTTAGAGAATGGGCTCCAAAGAGCCAGTTCATGCACTGGGGATGAATACTGGTTCCAATGCTAGTAGCCCCACAAACTGCCCAAGCCACACAACTGTCACCCACATTCAGAGGGCCTTATTTGGTCTTATGCAAGTTCCTCAGCTCTCAGTTCCACTAGCTTGGGGCAGCTGTTTCTGTGAGTTTCCCACCTCATGGTCTTGGCTCTTTTGCTTGTAATATCACTCTTCCCTTTCTATGGCTGGACTCCTGGAGGTTGGCCCAGGGCTTAACTATGGATCTTTGAATATGCTTTCGTCTGATATTGTGTTGGCAGAGGCTGCTCATTTGTTTCCTGGGCACATATACGCTAAATAATCACTCTGAAACTATATTATTTGCAACACTGGTTAGTCAGTGACTCTCACATATTTTTAGCTAGCTCTTATATCTTAAATTAACCCATTTCTATTAATCTGTGTATTGCCAAATCGTCGTGACCTACTGGTAAGGTTTGTACAAGGTCAGATGTTGTCTTCTCTGGTGACTACATGGCTTCTCTCTAACTTTGTGCATTTTTTCTATATATCTTTTCCAGCCTTGCTATATTCTGTTAAGCCACTGGCTGAAAGCAGCTCTTTATTAATCGATGGCAATAAAACATATTTACAGCATATAGAGGATAATCCCACTTCTATATTGGATGAAGGTTCTATAATGATAATTAAGGAAGTTATCAATCTGATTATGGGGAAGGATATTACAGGTACCCTCTCTGCTATTGCTTTCTGTGTCTGGGTTGCTTCATTCAGGATAGTTAACCCATGTTTTTCAATATGCATAGTTCTCTAAAGATAAATGTTCAGAAGGTAAATTCTATAGGCTAAATTGGCTAATTTTTTTGAGTGTGTGTGTGGGGGGTGAGACAGGGTTTCTCTGTATCATTCATGGCTGTCCTGGAACTTACTTTGTAGACCAGGTTGGTCTCAAACTGATGGAGATTTACCTGCCTCTGTCTCCCAATGCTGGGGTTAAAGGCATGCACCACCACCACCCAGCTCAGTTGACTAATTTTAACAAAAAATTGCTTATATAAAACTTTCACTCTACTCTTATTACAATTATTTAAAATAAATACTTTTCTTTTGCATTTTAGAACTAATTCCTGCTTCTTGAATTATCACAGAACAGTTGCAAGCTTTGGAAATACACCAAAGAGTCCTTCCTCTCATATGTGAAACACATTGCACCAATTTTCCACCTTACATATATATTTAGAAAATGAAAATTTAAATATTCTAATTATTAAATATAGCTAAATTATCATACAAACAAGATGATAGGCATTGACTGCATATGATATGCATGACATAATTCTTCTTTGATAGTATAGTGTGTCTTCGTAGATATTTTCCATCTACAATTATGAACTATGTCTTTTAACTTTGTTATCAATATGATGTGGTGATATATACATGTTTGATGCATGCATATATGAAATAGTTGCTTTATTAATATCTTTTATAGGGATTCAAAGGAGTATATCAGTAATAAATTTATCAAATCAATCAAAAGATGAAAGTGGATTTTTATATATAAACTAAATGTTTTTTATTTTTTATTTTTTGTTTTTTTCGAGACAGGGGTTCTCTGTGGTTTTGGAGCCTGTCCTGGAACTAGCACTTGTAGACCAGGCTGGTCTCGAACTCACAGAGATCTGCCTGCCTCTGCCTCCCGAGTGCTGGGATTAAAGGCGTGCGCCACCACCGCCCTGCTATAAGCTATATATTTGACACGCAATATTTTATATAACTAGGTGACACTGGATAAAATACACCCATAAATTAATGTTTATTCATGTTTAGGTCCTTTATATTCAGATTATTCAATAGAAAGAACATGATAGCCTCAGTAAAGTCTATTCACAGAGCAAGAATGACCTGTAGGTTATACTACTTATTTCCTCAGAATGAGAGCTTCTAATTCCTAAGCTTATCCAGCTAAGTGTCATGTCCTCTTTCCGTTTTGGTGTGAGATAATTGATGTTTCTAGTGTGTGTGTGTGTGTGTGAGTGTGTGTTTGTTTGTGTTAAAAAAAGAACCAACAAAGTAAAAAATGATCAGGCACCCCTATTATTCCATTTCTCAGGAGGCAGAGGCAAGACAATGGGAAGTATGAGGACCCATATACTGAGAGAAGAGAGATGAATGAATGAAAACATAGATGCAGTCTTACTGGTTATGATCTTCGAATCATGAAATCAGTTGAGAAAATATCAAAGGGTAAAAATTTAAAGAGGGAAACAATCATGAATCTGGGAAATTAATAACCATATAATATATAATTAAAAGTTTAAAATTACTTGAGATAGAAGATACAATTGAATAGCTTAAACATGAAACAGTATGCAAAGTTGACCTTCAGAGTTCAAACCTATCAGGTTAGACACAACAAAAACAGGAAATTAATTGCAGCTGTATTTTTGCAAAACAGAGGTCCATGTCTATTCCCCCAGGGAGAAACATAAAAATATTAAAAAAAATAGAAGAAAGAAAAATATCTGGATTAACAAAACAGTTTTAAAGGTTTCAAGGTGCACATGCTTCACAGGTGAAGTTCATCAGCACATAAAATCAATAGACTTCTAGCTGGAGATCCTCCATCACAATTGTAATAGAAGTACTTGTATGAGGACACAAAAGAAGAGTGGATCACTGCCAGTCGGAACCACAGGGAAATACAAAGGCAAACTAAGGGAAATAATAAAAGTAAACGATAATTTTATTGAGTTTTAAACAAATACAGAACAATGTACAATACAAAATTGACTTTAAAAGTATACACAAAATTTAAACATGAATTATTATTAGAAATGAAAAAAACAAAATAATGATCAAGACCACACTTTAAGCATGTTTTGGGAACACTAAAAATCATAATGCCACAAACTCCTCTGTTCTTTACATTTTAAATGCATAATCACCATATAAATGTTGACTCAGAAAAGAATTTAAGGCATATTAAAAAAAATCTGGCGGGGCGGTGGTGGCGCACGCCTTTAATCCCAGCACTCGGGAGGCAGAGGCAGGCGGATCTCTGTGAGTTCGAGACCAGCCTGGTCTACAGAG
>NC_022029.1:6387915-6394657 GCF_000317375.1 Microtus ochrogaster
TTTAATCCCAGCACTCGGGAGGCAGAGGCAGGCGGATCTCTGTGAGTTCGAGACCAGCCTGGTCTACAGAGCTAGTTCCAGGACGGGCTCCAAAAACCACAGAGAAACCCTGTCTCGAAAAAAAAAAAATCTGTAAATCTGTAACAATGTTTTTATCAATACCTTTACAATGCAACACATTCCAAATTTTTAACTTATTTTTGAAATTATTTAAGGAAATAATTAAATAAAAAGAAATGAATGTCAAATATTAAATCTTGAGTAACTAGTGAGAAATAGCAAGGTGGCTATTGCAGATACAACTCAAAATGCAAATGAAATAAGCCTTTAACATAGACTATCAAGAGCTCATGATGCCCTGTTTATTTCAGATTCCTTAATTAGCAATGATTTGCTGATTTCAGATATTGTTGTCTTCTTTTGTTTTTGTTTCCATGAGAAGAGTAAGGGACTACTACTCAATGATCTATTTTCTAATTACAGTGGAAGCTCCATATGGAGCCCGAATTGGATTCATTACAGAGTTTCAAATCTGCCTAAACTTGTCTGGTTGGCAAGGTTCTGAAACAGGTCACTAGAGGTCTATTAACCTGAGGACTGATTTGTTTCTGGGGAAAGAATGTATTCCTAGGAGGATGGACCTGAGAAATTGTTGATTTTGAAAGTTCTGTTTTCTGAACACACTTTTAGATATCTGTCTAGACTAAGTCCTTAGGGAATTCTACTGCATGCTACACAGTCAGAGGGCACAGTCACACCTGAAATAGAATGTGAAATAATTAATAAAAATCACTCAAAAGTATTGAAGAAAATAACATGATGACTACAATGCCCTACTTAAGATCTCACCAGGAAGAAGCATGAAGGACACTATATGGTAGTCTGCTCTTGGCAGCTACTGATTGCAAAGCAACAGACACCTTAGCCACAGAAAAAAGAAAAAGGGAACTTACAGTTGCCTTCCAGTAAGTGACATATGGTGCCCAAACTCTTAGGAGAATCTAAACATTCAGGGAGTGATCTTCTAATAATTGTGAACTAACGAAAGTGCCCAAATCCCCTGAGACACAGAGATTTCTCTAATGGGAAACAGCCACATCACAGCACTGGGTAAGGCCAAATGCATACTATTCACAGCTCTTTCCTAAGCCTAATTGAGCCAAGAAAACTGAGTTGTAAATAATATAGTCTCTGAGAATGAATGTCTTTGTGTATTTTTTGGAGCAAAATTTGATAACTATTTAAAAAATCATTTCTTATATGAAGTCACAGTACAGTGTACTTCAGACGGAGTTCTTGAAAACTGCCTCTTCTTTGAGGAAGACTTCCTTAGATGTGTTTTGGGATCAGCACATGTTAAAGGAGGTACGGGGAGATGTTGATGAAAAGGTAGAAAATGTGAAGAGTAGAGACTAAAATGGGGTGGAGAGCCACCCAGATCAGTGCTTTTCCCTTATTTCAGTCAAAATGTAAATATCTTAGTCAACAGAGTGCTGAAACACTCAGAAGCTTTCCTACCAAAATACAAAGAAAAACAACTGTCATGAACAGCAGAGTCTCTGAGGTCTCTCATAAAACAACAGATAATGTTTGAACTATGTGGATTGGGTGAACTGCATTACTTTAATCTAAAATCTGAGATTCGCCACTTAAACCATAAGGAATTTTTGAAAAAAATGAAGACAATAAATGTCCAAACTGCATTTAACCATTTTGTAGTTTCTCTTTGTTTGGCATACCATGATGAAACCTCTAGAAGAAAACCTCTGTTCTGAGACCAATAAATCTAGGACACACGTTTGGAGACCCCCATTAGGTTATCCCATAAGGGGCTTCACAGGTACTCAGTTACATTTTTCTTAAAAATAAAAAAAGATCAGGAACCCTTGTTCGATATTGGGTATGACTTGAGGAGCTCACCTCTCTTATGCACAGTAAGAGATACCCATCAGTTCAAGGATGTCTCTCATTGTATATGTTTGGAATTTATATAACATATGATTTGAAGACACTAAAGGTGAAAGTTTAAAAATTAAAGACACGTAGTTAGACTGAGTTAATTTAAAATCATTTAAAACTCTTTTGATTTGTTTGGTCTTCTTCTTTGTACCAGTGTGAACTAGTTCAAAGGAAAGCACAGCAAAGTCCAGTTTGTCACCTGGAAGAATAATTTGTTCAATCTCTTGATCTGAACCAATCTGGGATAACCTTTTACCTAAGATAAATTAGAAAGATAACCTTTTACCTAAGAAACCAGATTGTCTTCATGTGTCCCTGCTCAAATCATTGTATTTCAATGCACGGTCTACTGACATTTCAAGCATCATTGATACATGGGATCAAAGGAGACACTGGCAACCACAATATATGGAAACCCCAGACATTTCTAAAGACAGAATAACAAGGGAGTTAGTGACTGAAGGCATTGTTAGTTGAGCCTAATTTTTATGGCCTTTTGTTAGGCAAGGAAAGGGGCTATGTATCATAAATTTTGAGCCTCTTTCAAGCAAACAAATAATTAAAAGTCTTATATAAAAATACTTTATTTTAGGAGTACAATAATTTATCTCAGATTTTGACCATTATGAGTAATTTAATCTGTATGTAAAATGCATCACCATATTAATTGTTAAAATAAATAGGTAATTGTAATATGATAAGTAGTCTAGCTGATGTTAAAAGGAATTATGAAATACTGTTGAATTCAATTTAAGCAGCATCCAAGTAGCATCAATATTGGATGTAGAAGAAACTGTTCAAGTTTAAACTATTAAAGTTATTCTATTATCAAATGTGAGTTAAAATTTGTAGAAAAGCTCAGAATTCTGCTTGGGTAACGACAGTAGAAGAGCATCATGTGATGGAATGAGTTACGTAAATATGGCAGTGTTTGATGCCCATACACAGAAGTGTGCACAGATGGGTTTGCAAAGGGCACTATTAAGAGAAAAGCCTACTGACTTCCCTATTGGGAAATTACTGTAGGGTAAGTAAAAATCTAGTGTTCTGTAACTAAAAGTTTGTTCTAAAAAAATAGAGAGGAAGAAGAAAGTCAAGATGATATTCCAAGTTCAAAGACACATCGATATTTGAGTTCTACTGTTATGCATAGTCATACCTTTACAGGCTGGGTGGTGGTGCCACACGCCTTTAATCCCAGCACTCGAGAGGCAGAGGCAGGCAGATCTTTGTGAGATTGAAGCCAGTCTGGTCCACAAGAGCTAGTTCCAGGACAGGCTCCAAAGCTACAGAGAAACCCTGCCTTGAAAAAAGAAAAAGAAAAAAAATACCTTTACAAAAATTTATTAAAACATTTAATAATAACTGCTAATCAGCCAAATTGTTTAATTATGTTTCGTGTACATATGTATTCTTTAATTATTTATTTATTACAACCATATCTCACTGTAATTCCTGGCTGTTTGGAACTTCCTATATATAGACAGAGTTTGACTGCCTCTACTGCCTGAGTGCTGGGATTGAAGGCTTGTATCACTACACTTGGCCTTAAGATTTTTTAATAAGATATATAATCTAAGACATATCTAAGGTCTGTATATTCCATACCGTGTGGTATAATTAATAAACATATTTGGAAATAAAACCCAATAGATAAAATATTTGCAGAACATGCTCCTCTTCCAGATGAGTAAGTAATGACATAAGTACTAGCACTGTGAAATAATAATGATAAAAATGCACACGATATTGAATATTGAAAGACTTCTACAATTTCAAATATTGCTTCTCTTTGTATAATAGTTTATTATTTAAAACTTGTATGGTTTTTGTTGATTCGGACTACAAAGTTACACTATTCAACAGGTTGAAAACATTTAGTTTTCTTTTATTGTGTAATAATCACTTGGATACCTTCTGTCAGAAACAAAAAGAATTAAAATGTAAAACTCACGTTCTTCCCTCTGGTTGCTCATTGAGCAGCTGCTCCTTAACCCCCTCCTGATAATGAACACTTAAAATCTAAAGGGCTACACATTGCCAACACTGCATTCTTTTTCACAAGCAGATTTTCTCTCTTGTATATAATAGTGGTTTAAAAGGATATTTTAACCCAAACTTGTTTGTGTCATCCAAGAATTTTAAGTACCGTCTTAAATATTTATGCCAGTAAAAAAAAAAAAAAAAGAAACTTTTTGATGTAAGTTCACAAGCAGTCTTTTTACATACAACATAGTTGAGAAAATAATTTAGGTAAAATTTCATTGTTTCCCATTCAGAAGAGAAATAGACATTTCTACACAATGTCCCTTAATTCCAGGGACAGTTCACTCAGATACTATGTGGAGGTTTGCACTATAACCTTGCAGCACATTGTATAAATGTACTTAGAGTTGGCTACAGTAGAGAGGGGGCAAACCAGGAAAAGAAAGAAGGCAGAAAACAAATGCCACCTAGAGATAAATATCTTCCTCTGAGAAAATTTGCTCTTAGTATTTGGTTATAATTTATTTTTCTTACTGGGTCTTCCCCTCAGATGACTCATTTGTAATAGCAGAATAATGGACTTATGCTCTTGAAAAGCTGTTTAGCTGGTTAACTCTCTCTCTCTCTCTCTCTCTCTCTCTCTCTCTCTCTCTCTCTCTCTCTCTTCTCCCCTCCCTGCCTCTTTCTGTGTGTACTAATATATACATGGAAATTCAGTGCTTGTGGAATTCAGAATATAGCATTAGATATTCTGGAGCTAGCACTACAAATTGTTGTGAATCACAAGACTTAGGTTATAGGAATTAAAATCCTTTGTAGGAGCAGTATTTACTCTTAACACTGATGCATCTCTCCACCACATATGAGTATTAAGTCTAAAAAAATTGTGAATAAAGTTTTCTTTAACTGCAGTACAAGTGAAAAAAACAGAAAGAAAGAAGCTACAAAGATTTTGTGGTGCTGGGTAAACCACGGGTCAAGTGGAGTAGAAATGAACATAAAGGAAAATCTGAATCTAGAGTCCAGATTGAGAGCAAGGGTCAATTGACAGGGCAAATACAGGGTTTGTTTATCCAGATCCTTTTTTTTTTTGGTTTTTCGAGACAGGGTTTCTCTGTAGCTTTTGGAGCCTGTCCTGGAACTAGCTCTGTAGACCAGGCTGGTCTTGAACTCACAGAGATCTGCCTGTCTCTGCCTCAGAGTTTGTTTAAAAGTGTGCTTTGAGGCCAGGAGTAGCGTTGTATGGCTTTGATCCCAGCATTCGGAGGCAGAGGCAGGCAGATCTCTGGGGGTTTAAGACCAGCCTGATCTACATAGTGAGTTCCAAAACAGTCAGAACTGCATAGTGAAAACCAGTCTTGAAAAAAACAAAAACAAAAAGTTAGTGTTCCTTTGGGAATATTATATATATATAATATATGTGTGTGATTAACTATGTGATATATGTATATATTAAATGTATAACACATGAATGTATATGCATGGATACATAGACACATACACATATGTTTATATATGTATGTATGTATGTATGTATGTATATATGTATGTTTCTACAATGGGAAGCTGTGCTTCAAATGTTTTGATTTTTAAAAAGTGCAACAGCATTTTGAAGAAACACAGAGCTTGTCCTCTATGCTACAAATTTAAGGCATTGCCAATCTTAATTAAATTACATTGACCCTTGTTCAAAATACGACAAATGCCAAAATAGTGCAACTCTGTCATTCACTTGGCACAGGTAAGCATTAAATGTGGAATAATGAGAACAGGCATTTTCAGAAAGTCCTCCCATATATAGTGTGATGCAGACAGTGTAAATAGCAGGTGCTCGGTGCTTTTCAGTGTTTCACATGCATGATCAAATTTAGTCTCTGTCAAGGGGAGCAAGCACATCTAGGCACAGAAGCAAGAATTCATACACTACCATTATTAATCCTATCTACAATGGTCTAAGTCTTGCATATCAAGACTTAATACTTGGCTAATACAAAACAACTTGTTTTACATTATCATCCATAAGGTCAGTACAGTATAGCCATTGAATAGAAAAAGGAAACATTCAATCTTTGTTTTCTTCTCATTCCCAGTGATTCTTTGGTATTTTACTCTTTTACCATGATCTATACTTAACAGGGATATACTAATTAAAGTATGGTGATTCCTGATGAGTTTCATCATCAATATTCAGATAGTTCACCCCACCAAGGCCAACCCAGGAATGCAATGTTAGACAGTGCATGGATGGCATGCTGCCCTGCCATGAGCCAAGCTTGAACTTCTCTATTACGGCCATAGTGGAGCCAAGCTTGAATTTCTCTGTTACAGTCATCATTTAAGTTTCTGTATATTAAATTTAAGTCTGAAAATTCAAATCCTGCCACATATTAAATATGTATATATAATAAATCACGCTTTCTGTTAATCTTAATAATCTTCCACAGCCTCATTTCCTAGAACAAACCTAAAACAAGAGTCTGTAAAATCACCATTCGTGGCTGTCAATTTCCAGTCCTTTGAAAAAAATTTGACTTAAATTTTTAATTTGTCAAGTGACAATGGACTAGCATAATTTACAATGATTTACACCCTTTTACCAAATACATGTTGTAGCTCCCTTATCTCACCCTCCCCATCTTACAGACATACATATACATAAACATCCACATAAGATCTTACCATAAAGTATATTTTAAAAATTATTCTCTCTATTGTTAATATAAATACCAATCATCAAACTTTAAGAGCCATGATCTATATTTTTGGATTATTTAAGTTTCCTCAATAATTGCAGATT
>NC_022029.1:6395582-6401939 GCF_000317375.1 Microtus ochrogaster
CATATATATTACAAAATAAACTTGACAATCACTAACCTGAAATTCCAAAATCCTCTAAGATCTGAAAACGTTTGAGTATTCCACTAATATAGGGGCAATATCTACCCTGACTTAATGCAACACACCTGATTATAAGTCCATGTTCACTGAATGTGTTGTTTAAAATTACTTCAGGCTGTGCATGTAAAACATACATAAAATAAAGTGAATTCTGTTGAGATGTTGATCCAATTTTCAGCTATCTTTTTTTTTTGTACAGTATTTCAAAATTCTCTCCCTTGAAAAAAAAAAATCATTATCTGAAAGACTCCTGAGCACAAACATTTTGAATGAGGGATACATTATCAGTAAATTTTGAAGACATTTCTAGAAACAAGTTTAAGTTCACAAATCGCTAGGATGCTCTATCTCATTTATTAAAATTAATTAAATTCACAGCTTTACAGAAACTCATTTGCCTTAGCTATTTCTAATGGCCATCTAATATTTAACAGGTAAATATATGTATTAAGTAATTGTACATTTTGATGCGGAAGGAGAAAGAAAGAGATGGATGAAGATACTAGACAATCACACCACTTTGATACATAAGAAAGTCTCGAGATAAAATTTAGTGAGTCCTCAGTAATGGACACTCATCATAGCTTCAACAAAAAAAGATGAAGACTCAGATATTGTACCGTCTAAGTTTTATTTTTCCCATCTCTAAAATTCTATAACTCTATTAAATTGCATGTGGCTGGCAGTTGTTAGCTTGGTAAAGGAGTAAATAACATTTTGGTATGACAGGAATTAAAATAGAGGGTTGGGGAGAATTATGTCATGTGCTCAAAGGCTGCCCTTCGCAGCCACAACTGGAGATGCACTTCATCCTCAGGGGAATGAAATATCTGCTGATACTCATCACACAGTCCCCACTCCTGGAAGCTGTCAGAATAAAAAACACTCCTGTTCTGAAATATAATAACTCTAGTTAATATGCTTCCCTGATCTGACAAGTGCTGATTTATGATGTTAACCGAGGATTAGGCATCAACAAGCAGTCCTCACGTTTATTGCTGCACTTGAGAGGAAATCACATAAGCCATCCTCCGGCTACTCCAATGATCTGTATACATTTATGGCAGAGGGGGTTGGGAAAGATTCTCATTTTAGTGTTTAATGTTTTCACACCTCAAAAATCAAACTTATTATTCAAGTACTAATTTAAATTATACATGTATTTGAATATAGCTCCTTATTTCTTTCTGTGATCACATTATAACCATGCAAGATTTGGGGTTCCCTCTGAAAGACATGGATAATTCATTTACCTGAATTTTCTCCTCTCACTCATATGTTGCTTGGTGATGATCTGAGACATCACCAAGCAACATATGAGTGAGAGGAGAAAATTCCTTTACGGAGATTTTTAGATATATATTCATATTGTGGATTCTCTACTAACAAATCTATATCTTTTAGTGATGTTGCAGGATAGGTAATCTTGTGGCCAGGTCTCCCTTGGACAGTGAGAGATGGCTGTGAGCTGTTCCACGTGACTCTGTGCAGACATGCATAGTCAGAAATCTTCCTGTTTGTAATGAGCATTCGGAAGACGCAGTCTAATGGAAGTCTGAGTGAACACTGTTCATTAAGTAAATAATCAAAATAGGATGAGAAACATAATCATATCTCCTATGAGACAAGGAAATCTGGATTATTATTTTGTCAGCAACAATAACTTTACAGTATTATCCTGGTTACAGAATGAAATGTCCTACTGTGAGAAAATAATTTTTTTAGTTTATATTAAAAATTAAACTAAAACAACATTGTGTACATCAATTAGTGTTTGGAAGAGACGATAATTGTATTTTCAATAAAAATTTATACTTTCATGTTTCAAAAAAGAATAATTCTCAAGAAAATTCTGAGCAATACATTGAATGAAATTATAAAATTGAGAATGGAACACATCATAAAGAATGTATCTACATTCTTCGCCATGAAATTGTCATAAACTCATGAGAAAAGCACCAGAATTAATTGAACTAAATATTTAAAATCTACTTCTATAATAATTTATTTTCTAGTACCTCTTCTATTGAAATTCTCAGAATATATTTTCTGAACAAGCTTATTTTAGAATTATTTTATAATTTTAATAAAGTTAACATCAAATATTAACTTATAGTACACAATATATAAATGAACTATCATCATGAACAGTCTTCTCAAACCAACATCTTTCTCCCTTCTTTATCAAAGCTTACTATTGCAATATGTATTGATAAGGTCTGAATTACCAGAATAGTACATTGTCTGATGTTATGCTTTGGTTCACCAATCTGATATACAAACTGACAAACTAGTGCTTACCTGTGGTCTTTTAATGGTGTGAGTAAAAAATAGACATTTTATGTATAGTAAGTAGCTAGAAACTTTTATTAGCAAGAATTGTATCAAAAAAGAAAAAAGATTTCTATGTGAACAGTTGATTCTGAATCATTTCAGGCTGCTCACCCAGTTTTAAAATTTCAAATATTGAACTATGAAGTTGTTTATCTGTCTTGAAATCCTTAAATAGTTTGGTAGCTTTAGTATTTGAAATAATGCTCTTTAAAAAATCCCGTTCAATTTGTAACAATATTTTTTCCTAATAGGATGTCCTTAATTATGTATAGAGACATACCAACTCATCACTCCAAGTACCTGAAAAGAATGTGTTTAACATCACAAAAATTTGAAAAAATATCAATAAATACATACTATCGATAATCATACTAAAAAGAAAAGAAAATTATGCCAAACTATGCAGATATATTCCTCAATATAGCTGTGCAAAACAGAATTTCAGATATATACAAAAGTACTAATGGGCTCACCCTGACTATCAAATAATCACTGATTCACTTTGAGAAATAAAGCAACAATTGTTTCTGTGTTAACTCTATTATTTGGATAAACTGGTACTTTATCATTCTCTTTGTTTCATAATGCACAATAACTATACTGCTTTTCTTTTCAAAAACTATGAATAACACCCTAAGAAACAATCCATAATTCAGAAGCACAGCAAAAGGAAGACTGTAGGCTTGTGATATAAGAGATTTATATTGATTTGCCAGAGTCAACACGTTTTTTTCTTAAATGAAGACTGTAGGAATGAGACACTGAGAGATTTATTCTGATTTGCCGGAGTCAACATGTGTTTCTTTTTAAACTGGAGTAGTGAAGACATTCTAACTACTTTGCTGATGGAGCTTCTGGCCATCACAATAGCATTTGCTCCTGCTAATGCAAACTCACCCTGTCATTACAGGCTCATGCTGCTGGGTTTCTGGAAGAAGGAGTCCTAGAGACTGATTAGTCTGAATGGGAAAGAGACAATCATGATGACGTTTAGATCTTTAAAGAGCAATCTTACATAATCTTAAAGGCTTAAGCACGCAAAACTTGTAATTTATTTTACTTACTAAATAATAAACAATACATTTTAAGTATTATAATTTGATTCCATTTCCATAATCTCTGATGTACAGGTAGAGGGCACTTCCAGAGGGAGATTAGCCATAGTTCTTCAGGATGGAAGCACCATTTTATAAGCTCATTTAAAAATATCTACATATCCTGCCTTTTCTTTCCCCTGAAGTTAGAATGTTTGACATTGTATTGAAGACAGTTGGTGACATATTTTCATTGTGTTTTTAAAAACCTAGTAAATATTCATAGCTATAATACTGCAGCTAATTTGATCTTCCTGTATGAAGCAACTTTTGTTTTAAGATCTGTGTATGAAGTGAAAAATAAACATAAGAATTAGAGCAAGAAAAGCAGTTTCGACCAACTCAGATAAGGCTTAAGGCAATCTTCATCATGAACTTTTACAAATGAGAAGAACGTATGTGTGTGTGTATGTCTGTCTGTCTGTCTGTTTGTGTGCATGTGTCTGTCTGTATATCTGTGTATGTTAAAGGAAAATTATTAATTTAATAAGTAGTCATACAACTTGAAGTACCTGTAAGAGCACTACAATGTCTGTTTAATTTTTTCAGTGAGTGCAGTGATGCCCCTTTGTATACTGGGGACCCACTATAAAGCAGCTTGGTAAGTCACAGATTTTAAAACCAAGAAGAAGGACAGATGAACAACTATTTATTACCAGCCATCACAGGACATGGATAGACCTTTACAGGTTACTAAAATCAGAATGAGAAAGGCTCACTAACTTCCTTGAGATCTGGCATTTGCTGGATACAGGCTAGCCTACAGATGGAGTCTGGTGATCAAGGAGCAAGCAAATGTAGGAGCCAATTATGCTCTATGCCTTGAGAGTTTGTTAAATTGCATTACAACTCAGTGGGTGGCATTATATTTACTAGGATGTTAATGATATCTAGCTAAAGGTATCATTACAGAATATTTTTAAAAAGTCTCAACAGAATGGTAAATGGATAAAATGAAATGGCCAAAACAATAAATTATAAGCCTAAGAATCCACATTTGACATAAGATCTCAAAGAAGATAGTTATTTATAAAAAAAATAAGAAACTTTAAAAGCAACCGTTCCATTATGCCTGGTATTATTATGAAATTAAAGAAGAAACCTATGTTTTAAAAAAAACAAAGTACTATGAGTACTATGTAGTTAATGTGTTTAAAATTTTAGTTTTTCTCATTCTTAAAAGATAAAATACAAAAAAAAAAAAATTGGAAGGGGAGTAGAACTGACCTAGCTACATTGAAAATTTTCAAAGAACAAATGAAAATCCTCTTAAAGTTACTACATCTTACCTTAGTTATTGCCAGCAAAATACCATACAAATAAAATAAAATAAATACATCTTTAAAAATGAAACAAAAATTAGTTTTTATAAAAAGCAGTAACTGTTTTAAACACCATTAGCATGAACATAGCATGTCAGATGCAAACATTGTCAGAGGTTAAGTCTTTTATGGGGCTTGTCTGAGGCTTTCTGTGTTACGATTATTTTGTCTCTTTAAAAGACAAGCCATGCCAACTCCCTTACTGCCTGCAGCCTCAGACCCCGACCCTCTCTCTTCCTGTCCTCTCTCAGAGAGGCTGCCTCTCTCCCTCTCTCTCTCCCTCTCTCTCCCCCACTTCTTCTTCCCTTTTTCCTCCCTCTCCATAACCCATCTAATAAATGTCTAACTTAATTTTGTATGGTATGTTTATCTGTCTCTCTCGCCCACCAGCCATAGTCACATGGAGATTGTCAGTGTGGTCTTATGCACCATCCTTGCTTGTGACTCTGGCAGCTTGTAGCAAACCCATCTGCATGGTGTGCCTATCTGTCCGCCCCTTGCTCACCCACCGCCCACATGGCTAGCTGCAGGGGGTGCCCAGGGACACACAACAATGTCCATCTACACTGGGAAAAACTGCCTTTCATCTAAGCTGAAGATCTCCTGATGTGGACAGAACTGCTGGAATCGAAAGCCTAGCTGCTCAGGTCAAGGTAGGCCTGTCTTCCCACAGATTTCTTAGTCCACAGGATCTTCTGGAGCCTGGCAGGCCCTGCAGTAAACAGCAAAAGGCAAATGCGACCTTCAGCGACAATGGAAGACCCTAAAGAGTAGCTCTAGGTGCCAACCAAGTAAATTTTCTGTCATTTTTTAATCAGTCACTCAAGTAAAATTATATCCTTCTCAAAAATCTCTGATACAGTCTGATAGCTGAGAGGTTTTGTTAGTTTAAAAGAACAAACTCACCAAACAAATTTCAGATAAAATTTCTCATGATGCCTTCCAGAGTCTTAAAAATACTTTTCATTGTACAAAAATATGTCACAGTCATTATACAATGTACGTGTCTAAGATTTCTGTTTTCACAAACCCCAAAAATTATTGTGAGTTCCATAGAGCCGACTTAAAGGATCCACCTTAAACAGGTCAGATACATACCCCTCAATTTCCTGGTCCTAATTTTTTTTTCCTTAATTTAACTTTGTTCTTTCTTCTTCCAATACCTTAAACAGGTATAAGAGACACCAGACATTTCCATGCCCCAACACTGGACAGGAGCAAAGAGACCAGCTCTGCCAGGATGTGGACAGCACCCCGCCTTCTCAGGTTCCCCCCCAAAGATGAGGCCCACAAATAAGCTGGAAGCAGCCTTGAGAATCCACCCACCATAGCAATTCCTTCAACCTGTGGTGCTAATCTTTTGCTTTTTATTATAAAAAAAAGAGCTGGGAATGTTATGATTTCTGTCTCTTTAAGAGACAAGCCACGCCCACTCCCTTGCTGCCTACAGTCTCAGATCCTGTCCCCTCTTTCCAAGAGGCAGCTTCGGCATCTCTCCCTTCTTTTCCCCTCTGTCTCCCCCCCCCAGTCCCCCGTCTCTCTCTCTC
>NC_022029.1:6402039-6410963 GCF_000317375.1 Microtus ochrogaster
AACAATAAATTATAAGCCTAAGAATCCACATTTGACATAAGATCTCAAAGAAGATAGTTATTTATAAAAAAAATAAGAAACTTTAAAAGCAACCGTTCCATTATGCCTGGTATTATTATGAAATTAAAGAAGAAACCTATGTTTTAAAAAAAACAAAGTACTATGAGTACTATGTAGTTAATGTGTTTAAAATTTTAGTTTTTCTCATTCTTAAAAGATAAAATACAAAAAAAAAAAAATTGGAAGGGGAGTAGAACTGACCTAGCTACATTGAAAATTTTCAAAGAACAAATGAAAATCCTCTTAAAGTTACTACATCTTACCTTAGTTATTGCCAGCAAAATACCATACAAATAAAATAAAATAAATACATCTTTAAAAATGAAACAAAAATTAGTTTTTATAAAAAGCAGTAACTGTTTTAAACACCATTAGCATGAACATAGCATGTCAGATGCAAACATTGTCAGAGGTTAAGTCTTTTATGGGGCTTGTCTGAGGCTTTCTGTGTTACGATTATTTTGTCTCTTTAAAAGACAAGCCATGCCAACTCCCTTACTGCCTGCAGCCTCAGACCCCGACCCTCTCTCTTCCTGTCCTCTCTCAGAGAGGCTGCCTCTCTCCCTCTCTCTCTCCCTCTCTCTCCCCCACTTCTTCTTCCCTTTTTCCTCCCTCTCCATAACCCATCTAATAAATGTCTAACTTAATTTTGTATGGTATGTTTATCTGTCTCTCTCGCCCACCAGCCATAGTCACATGGAGATTGTCAGTGTGGTCTTATGCACCATCCTTGCTTGTGACTCTGGCAGCTTGTAGCAAACCCATCTGCATGGTGTGCCTATCTGTCCGCCCCTTGCTCACCCACCGCCCACATGGCTAGCTGCAGGGGGTGCCCAGGGACACACAACAATGTCCATCTACACTGGGAAAAACTGCCTTTCATCTAAGCTGAAGATCTCCTGATGTGGACAGAACTGCTGGAATCGAAAGCCTAGCTGCTCAGGTCAAGGTAGGCCTGTCTTCCCACAGATTTCTTAGTCCACAGGATCTTCTGGAGCCTGGCAGGCCCTGCAGTAAACAGCAAAAGGCAAATGCGACCTTCAGCGACAATGGAAGACCCTAAAGAGTAGCTCTAGGTGCCAACCAAGTAAATTTTCTGTCATTTTTTAATCAGTCACTCAAGTAAAATTATATCCTTCTCAAAAATCTCTGATACAGTCTGATAGCTGAGAGGTTTTGTTAGTTTAAAAGAACAAACTCACCAAACAAATTTCAGATAAAATTTCTCATGATGCCTTCCAGAGTCTTAAAAATACTTTTCATTGTACAAAAATATGTCACAGTCATTATACAATGTACGTGTCTAAGATTTCTGTTTTCACAAACCCCAAAAATTATTGTGAGTTCCATAGAGCCGACTTAAAGGATCCACCTTAAACAGGTCAGATACATACCCCTCAATTTCCTGGTCCTAATTTTTTTTTCCTTAATTTAACTTTGTTCTTTCTTCTTCCAATACCTTAAACAGGTATAAGAGACACCAGACATTTCCATGCCCCAACACTGGACAGGAGCAAAGAGACCAGCTCTGCCAGGATGTGGACAGCACCCCGCCTTCTCAGGTTCCCCCCCAAAGATGAGGCCCACAAATAAGCTGGAAGCAGCCTTGAGAATCCACCCACCATAGCAATTCCTTCAACCTGTGGTGCTAATCTTTTGCTTTTTATTATAAAAAAAAGAGCTGGGAATGTTATGATTTCTGTCTCTTTAAGAGACAAGCCACGCCCACTCCCTTGCTGCCTACAGTCTCAGATCCTGTCCCCTCTTTCCAAGAGGCAGCTTCGGCATCTCTCCCTTCTTTTCCCCTCTGTCTCCCCCCCCAGTCCCCCGTCTCTCTCTCTCTCTCCTCTTCTCCTCTCTCTCCCCCTTCTTCCCCTTCATAACCTATCTAATAAATATCTAAGTTAACTTTACTCTGTATGGTATGTTTATCCATCTCTTGCCTGCCTGCCGAAGTCTCATGGAGCCTGCCCGTGGTCTCGTGCACCTGTCCCTGCTTGGGACCCCGGCAGCTTATAGCAAACACATCTGCTTGGTGTGCCTATCTGTCTGCCCCTTGCACACCGGAGGCCCACATGGCTAGCCACCGGGGATGCCCAGGGGACCAGCTACCTTGGTTTTTGTCTACTGTTTTTGGTTTGTTTCTACTTTCATTCTTCTGTAGGTTTTTTTTTTTTTTCAAGAGAGGGAAAGAGAAATAATATGAGAATGGGAAATTAGGGATGTGGGGAGGATCTCAGTGAAGCTGGGAGACTGGAAATATAATCATGATATATTTTATGAAGAGATATTGGATAATACAAAGCTAAAATAATATCAACACAATATAATATTATTAACATGTGTTTTAAACTCTAGATACATTGTTCTTAATCAAAAAAAGTAATTTCAGATTTTTGAGAATTCTTTTCACCATCTTTAAAATATGTCAACAATAATAATTGTAAGATATTCTTAGTCTCAAGTAAGATAATACCATGTCAAGGGCTTAACACATCAGGCATAATAAGTACTCAATAGACACTGGTGAATTTTTAATGATCTTTTCCCAAGTATTCAGCACAAATCCTTCCATTCCATAACAATAAGCATGATAAGAAAGGGTCATTCAAGGTAGCCAAAGATAAAGGAGCAGCAGCACGTGGGGGACATAAAAAACTGATTTTGAAAAGGAAGCAAGGATTGTTCTCTAATTCCATGTGCATTATGGATGTGTTCTATAGTTTTAGACCATTCATGTCTCTGAGACTAGTTTCTAACTAGTAATGTATAGAACATAAATATTTCTCCCAAATTTATCTATTTAAGATATCCAAATAATTGAGTACACAGATGGTAGAAGTTAGTAATTAGGATTTCTTTACTTCTCTACTCTGCCTTTATGGTCTGTATACCCTCATCAATATGTCCAAAACACATTAATGTAGTGAAGATATATCAGACCTAGATTTGAACACAGAAGCTATTTTTTTAAAACAAAGGGATTTGATATACTACACTTCTGGTAGAACATTAACTTATGATTAAAGATTAAACTAAATCAGATTAGAATATTTTTATTAGATTTGCTCACTTATGAAATGTGTGAGTGTTTTATCTGTGTGTACATGTGTGTGCCACTTGAATGCACCTGGATAGTCTGGAGTGGAGATGATGTCCCCTGGAACGAGGGTTACAGAGAGTTGTGACACAATGAGTGGATGCTGGAACACAAATCTAGGTCTTCTGCAAAAGCAACATGAGCTTCCAAACTGAGCCATTTATCCAGTACAAGGAGTACTTTAAACACTTGGGTCTTTTTCCCTTACCTATGCAGCAATTGGTTTTAGCCATTTAATGAACATGAGTGTTTGTATGAAACAATTTTAAAAAGAAATTTTAATTATAATAACTTTACATGAAATTTAGTATGATTTACAAGAAAAGCCTGGGGCAGTTAAAGCATTAAAGTACCCTTCAGGAAAGGATTAGTTTACGAAGGTAATTATCTGCTTTATAGTTCTCAAAGCAAATACTGTTGTTAAACATACATTAACTAGGGGTTCTCTGTCCTAAGTTCCCCAGTCTCTACATTTGTCTCAAGCTGACAACCTCAAATGTTAATCACAGACATAGCCTTGGCAGGCATCCCAGTTTAGAAAAAAAGGATATATGGATTAAAACCACTTTGCATTCCAGGCACAAAGCACACACTGGCAGCATGACAACCAAGAATTTTACATCACAAAGGACTTACTGTTCTCCTACCACATTAAATGCTTGTGACTGAGTCAGAGTACACCTTGACCACTGTCACAGATTTGCTCAGAAGAACTGAACAATTAAGGCTTAGGTCACTGTGGAAAGAAAGCGAAAAGAAGCAAGCCCGTAAATAAATAAATAATCACCTATCACTGTGAATAAAATTTTGTGTTGTTTTGAAACAGACTGTGGATTTCTGATTGAGTTATAACCTCAACTTCACGGGCAGGCTTTATCATTTTATCAATTTCATTACAACTGGAAGAAAGCATTTCAAGACGGTCAGAAATATATCTGAGGCACCTTGCACATATTGCAGAAATTATGGGGATCCCCAAATGAACTTTATTGCAAAACACATCTTAAATTCGTTTATTTATGAAAATAGGGATTATATATCTTTGATGGTGGTGTATATAATATTCATTATTTTTACACTGTAGCACCTAGTCATATCTGTTTTAGTTCTTTATATTCCCATAGACTTTTAAGCACAGTCACATAACATATACACAGTACAAATTTTAATGTAATATCAGAATACTATAGCTAAAAATCATATGTATATTATAACTCATAAAAGAAAGAAGACAATCTGGACATCTTTTATCCCAGTTGACTTGTGGATCTCACAGAGATCTGAGTTTGGTTTTGCACTGCCTCATTTTGATTCCAGTAAGGTACTTTCCACCATAGTGGTTTCTCTCTCTTTCTTTACAAGCTGCAGACCAAAGTTTTCTGGCAATAAGGATAATATGATAGGAAGATTAAGGACAATGACAACAACAAAGTGACCTCAAATATGACCCCAAATCATTTCGATTGAAGGTCTGTGCACAAAATGAGAATTACAGTGCTTGATTTTTTTTCTCTTCAAAGAGCTGGTTAGGCCCCATTAAAGAAAATTATAAGTAAATATCTTTCACACAACATAAATTTTTGAAATGGATTAGGATTTTAGTATTTTTGTCCAATAATAAGATGCAGTTGGTAGACTTCTTGATAGAAACCAAAAACAACAAATTTTGGACATAGTTTCTGAGAAGTCAAAACAAGCTAATGAATGGGAGACACAACAAAAACAAATCCTGAATATTATTATTCAACTGTTTGTAAAGCCATTTACTTTGATATTCTTGACTTTCTGAAAAGTTGTCCATTCATAGTGCTATAATATAAATGTTAAACTATTTTTATAATGTCTCTATACTCTTTTTCCTTAGAGGAATCTTTTCTCCCGAGTGCCAGTGTTTGAATATGGTGATAGAGGAAGGTCATCATCCCCTTCCATGATGTAGAGCAGCCATGAGTGTTCTTCTCTGCTTACTCTCAACATGCCTTGAGAAACAGGTTCAGTCCCCACCAGCACTGTTCCAGTTCTCTACCCACTCACAGTGCTAGCATCTTAGTTCCTCTTTTTAAATGACCTTAGTAGGTTTTGGTCATTCTCTACCAGACTTTGGATTCACTCATAGTTCAATTTAAATATCCTGAACACCCTTGAAGACCTTTTTAAATCATTTGCTCAGTGGCATTATAGACTTAGTCAACAGTGTCGGGAAATACATTACAAGACTATTATATGAATTCTGCAAATTGCTTGCAGCAGTCTATTTTCTCACAGCAACACACAGTAGCTCATATCTTTAATGCTCAGTTCATTTCCTTCTCCCATACTCCTGATTTGTATTTCTTACCCAAAAAACAGTGGCTGTTACTTCTGATATTTTTTAAAATAAATTTTCCATTTATATTGAAAAAAATTTAAAGGGTAAATCCTTAATAAGTAAAACACACTGTTTCATTGTGAAAGGCAGTACACCCTGACGAGCAATAAATGCTTATCATTACAATTATTCCAGCATTTCAAAAGGTAGAAAAGGGCAGTGTGTTGCATGCCTCTAGTCTCTGTACCATGGAGGTTGGAGGAAGGCAGGTTCTCAGTTCAAGGCCAACCTTGGCTATGTAGCACACTCAAGACCAGCCTAAGATATATGAATTATTTTTCCTCAAAAAATAAAGAAAATAAAAGTATAAGAAGTAATAAAAAGGCAGAAACAGAAATTTATAAAATTCATCACAGATTATTACAAAAGGTACAGAAGCAGAAATGTACCTTGGATATGTCCTTATGCACTGGCACTGTCATTCTCGATGTATAGGTGCATCTTTGAAACACATCCTAGTCTATTTGTTCAACCATTTTTTAAGAGAAAAAGGCCATGGTAAAAACAGTACACTTAGAATCATGTATGAAAGAACATGGTTCTGACACAAAATATTTTTCTCTAATAAAAAATTTATCTCATTCTATCTTGCGCTAGTTAAAACTGTGGATTGTTAAGCAATTCTATTCACTAGCTGTAAGTAACTAAATAAGTCACTTATCCCTTTAATGCTATTTCTTTTAATAAGGATGCTGCCTTCAAAACGTATGGCAAATTTTTGTTTTATAAAGGTATTTCAATTATCCCTCGTTATTCCTGGATGTTGCTAGAAAACACAAACCTAGCTGTCTCTTGGGCTCCGGGGTAAAAGGCAGGATCAGAAGCGATGTGTCTGCACTGAGAAGCAGTGGCATCTTCAAGGAGCTGAGGTGTGGGAAGCAGAACAAAAATTCATTTTCAGTTCTCAGAGACTCATTTTCACTGGGTTGTCAATCAAACCCTTGGTCCCCTGGGCACATCAATAATACACACAGACTGGTATCACATTTTGTTACTTACACAGAAATATCAAATATTCTTTGAATAACTGCTTTAGGATAAGAACGTTATTACTGATGCCCAGTAGAAAAATCCCTTAAGAAAATGAATAAGTGCCTATACAAAGCATAACTTGACAAAATGGAAAGGGTAAACGAAATACAAGTCAAAATTTCTAAAGATACATTCATAAACTTCCAAAATACCCATCATTTCATATTTTAACATATTGCTCATCACTAAAATGGTTAATATATACAAACTAAACAATACATGTTATTGTTTGTGTCTTTGTCATTTAAATGCACCTAACTGCATATATCTGCATCTTTGAGTAAATCATATCAAAGACAATAAAATGCTATAAGAAAAAAATATAATACTCAAAAATTTGTTATATGTTCTTGTCTAATGATAAGAATAATTAGGGGGGAATTACCATATATGGTTTCTGGATTTTTTACTAAAACCAGTATGGGAGGTGTACTTTATTAAACTGATCATTGTTATCTTAAATGAGGAGTCAGATGATAAATTATTTTAATGTTCATTATAAATATATAGAATACTTGAAAATAAAAATCATAATATTCTTAATTCATTTTTTAAAATACTTAGCATTAAATATAATCTTTAATGACATAAGTAGCTATTTGAATTTTCTAAACCTCCTATTTCTTATTTTTCATGTACATTGTTAGGGTTTAAGGAGTGTTTCCTGGAATAACCCTAATTTTCTCTTAAGTCTTGGTAAGCAGTGGTCCACTGGCACTAATCATCTATGTCATCAAATCTCTCCACAGTTATTATTGAAAGATATTATGGATAACTGGACCTTCATTTTTCATCCATGATTATGGAAAGTTCCATGCCTACTGAAGAGAAAGCCATCTTTCCCACAGAGCTCCTAACTTGCCCTTTCCTTAAATCTTTTTTAAAAATGTTATTAGAATTTATTTCTTATACAAAATAATGGGCTTCATTCTAACATTAGAAGAAAATAGATTGATAGTCAGAAGGATCATTAAAGATTAACTCAGAAATATTGGTTCCATGACTATTGTGTGGTACCAGCAGCCAGGTCATGAAGGAGGAACTGACAGATTTCTGGCTATTACTAGATTTATTGGGAGCTAAAGCAGAAATCACTGTGCCTGGATCTTGCTGTGAAATAGGAATATGTGGAATGCCAGACTCTGCCAAAGCCCAGGAAAGGCAATCACTACATAGAAGTTGAGGATGGAGAATGGTAGAGGAAAATCACCCTCGAAGAGAAGCTTCTAGGAGACCCAAAGTAAACCGAGTGCTGAGGATTATGCTTGTAATCCTAGCCCCCTTGGAGGTTGAAGTTAAAAGATAATTACCTCATGAATTCAAGAAGAGAGATAACTTCAGGGAAACAGAAATATAGGGAGAGGAAGAGGAACAGGAAGTGGGTGACCAGGAGTTTAAGGTAAAACTGTAAGATTAATCTTTAAGCCTCTTATATGGACTCTGATACAGGCTAAGAAAATTATTTTGAAGTTAAAAGACATTTACATGCCCACAAAGATGGATGTATAACTATTAAATATTGAAGTTTTAAATAAAATAAAGAAGAAAAGATAGTTATATAACTATACAATGGGATATAAGTTTCAGGAGCATATAATAAGATTGGAAACAAAGCTGTCCCAAAATTAACTGAAGACACTATTGTGATGACAGAAATCAATCTTCACACATGGACACAAACACACACACACACACAAACACACACACACAAACACACACACACACACACACACACAAACACATCAATTGTCTACTGGAAAATGTTTTAGACCAACACCAAACAGACATTGACCATAGTGTCTAGAATTGCCATGTGCAATCCCGAGTCAATTTGGAATCAACCACTGAGCCTCGATGCTTCAATAGCCTGTTGCATGATGTAATTTCTGAATATTTTAGGAAAAAAACTGATGTCTCTGAACAAATTGAAGAGCAATCTGAAAATCAAAGAAATGTTTTCAAAAAAGAATGTCCAATATTGGTGACAAGAAAGCAAAGCTCCTCTAAAAGGCCTCTTACATGCATGAAATTATAGCCATACAAAGATGAAGATAATATCAGTTACTTAATGTGAATGTTACTTGATGTCAACACAGTTATCTTCAATACCTAAAAAAGTAGGAATGCTGTATAAGATAAACATAATCAACATACCTTACAAAATCCTTTTAAAAATAAATCTGGTTCTATCATGAGAAATAGAAGCATATTATCTTTATCTGCCAGGCGGTGGTGGCGCACGCCTTTAATCCCAGCACTCGGGAGGCAGAGGCAGAGGCAGGCGTGAGTTCGAGACCAGCCTGGTCTACAAGAGCTAGTTCCAGGACAGGCTCCAAAGCCACAGAGAAACCCTGTCTCGAAAAA